>NC_141156.1:46648969-46804621 GCF_053477565.2 Lygodium microphyllum
AGGATCACTATTGTGCTTGAGAGGGAGCAAATTTTGAATGTTCTTTTAGGATGCAAAGGCTAAACTCTATGTCTCATGTGTCATGACATGAGGTGGATGTGAGGAATGTCCATATGGTGCAAGGTGTGTTGTTAGTTAAAGCATTGAAGACCCTTAAGCTATGTACAAGAAGAGATGGGACATCTCTCCAAAAGATAAAGCATATGTGTTACCTTAGGCTAAACAAACCTTATCATGCCTTAAGCTTTATCTTGCTTTTAGTGAACTTTCTAGTTGCATGGTGGCGACTAGAGAAGAAAAGCTTGAGGAGGAGATGGAAAAGCACACGAATGGAAAGAGTCGAATGATTAGGAGGGAGTCAAGAGGTTTTTTTGGGATAAATTTTGAGGGAGGAAAGAGGCTAGCTACGAGAGTGAAGGGAGGAGCTATCAACTTGGCGGAGAAGAACCTCAAGTTTTGGGACGATAGGGTGACAGGCATGTGGTGTATTAAAAGTTGGTGTCTACAATCTACTATGGAGAGAAGAATAGCCATTGTTATCTTTGACCATATTGTTGACTTCAAGGCTTTGATGACCCTACTAGCATCTGTGTAGTGCAATTGTTGCATAATTCAAAGCAATGAGGAGATGATGATAGTTGGGCAGTCAAGCCTTTGAAGTGGCAAGATCATAGTCAATGGGAGTCAGAAGGAAGACTTAAGGTTGCATGTGGTGTAGAAGTGAGGCATAAGAAGAATGATAGTGAGACTTGTGGAGTTACAAAGTTGCAGCAAAAGTGATGGTGCATCTCTTGCATTGAGTCCACGACCTTGTTACCTCATGTCATGCTACTTCCATAAAGAATCAGTCTTTCATGCACGCATGTGCACCCATCTATGATACAACTTTAGACATGATAATTGTCATCAAATGGTTTTGCTGGAGAATTAAAAGCAAGGTTCACTCATGGTAACTTTTGACTTCATGTCAAGGGCCTGATTGGAAACTATTATGTGTAGTGCCCATGCATTCATAGAGGAACAAATGAGACATTAGGAAAAAAATGAACTCACAAATGGGCCCTTAAAAATAATATAGTTTAAGATGTGGGGCTTTTGGATTGTCCAATAGGAAGGCTAGATGTTGACATCCATGGAGGGTGAATCTTCTCTCTCCAAATCTTGGGTTTTCTATTAAAAAAAGGGGTAGTGGGAGATTAAAAAAAGGGAGAATGAATATTACATCAAAATTTGAGTTTCTCTCACCTCATATTTCCCCCTTTTTTTGGAGAATTTTCAATTTCGGCTTTTTTCTCTCTCATGAAATCAATTTGACCCAAAAGTTGAGCAAGAGACCACTTTCCCTGTCTTCTCTATACTCGCGAGTTTTCGTCTCCATTGAAGCTCCCTGCTGAGAGTAATTAGGGTTTTGAGCATTCTGCTTACCTCTTCACTTTCTTCTCCACGCAGCTCCAGATTTTGGGCAAAACATAGGTGCCCATCTCTCTTTGCATTTTCTCTTGTTTGCGATTTTTTCAATAGGGTTTGATGTCGCTTCTTATTGTTGTTGTTGTTTTATTGCAGAGGTTGTTTGGGGCAGGAGACAGAGGTGCTCATCTCTCTCTTCTTTCTTTCCCCCCTCTCTCTATGTGTTGTTTCTCTTTTATGTTGTGTTTTCAATAGAATTTGATGTTGGTTCTAATTGTTTTTTTCTTGCAGAGTTTATTTGGAGCAAGAGGCAAAGGTGTTAATCTCTCTCTCTCTGTTTGGTTTTTTTTACTGATATCTTTTCAATACAACACAATGTTAGTTCTAACCGTTGTTGTGTTGTTGCAGAGATCATTTTGGGTGACATTGCATAAGTGCTTATCTCTATCTCCCTCTCTCTTTCTCTGTCTATGTTTCCTCTTTTCTACTATTTTTTCAGTATACCTTCATGTAAATACTAACTCTTGCAAAATTATCTTTTGCAGATATCAATTTGGGCAAGATTGGATAGGTGCTCATTTCTTTATCACTCCTACATACTCACACAAACTCTCTCTTTCTTCCTCTCTGCATTATCCCTTTTCCACTATCTTTACAATAGGGTTTGATGCTAGTTCTAACTTAAGGATCAATTGTTGTTGCAACACTTAACACAAGGTAGAGCAGAGATTCTGTAGCTCAATTTACAGGTAAATCTACCATATTTTGTGGTGCCAAAATTTATTCATTTAATTAGTGACTTTTATATTTGATGGGATTGATGTTTTCTTATGTCCATCATTTGCAATGGGTTTTGATTAGCAATGATTCAATTTTATCTTCAGCAAATCAACTTATAGGTAAATTGCCCCTATTTTGTATTGCTTCTATTCATGCAGTTATCTATATTTTTTTGCTAAAAGGGATTCATGCAAGTATTTTTGTTAAAAGGGATTCATGTAGGTGTTTTTTTGTGCATGCAGGTATTGTACAAGGTTTAGATGAAGCATATAATTCTCCATCAACTATTTTGATGTGGTGAGTGATTCCTTTGTGTTGGATGATATGGATTTGCTGAAAGTCGATGGTTCAAAAATCCTCTGCTTTATTGGTCCTATGTGTCCATTTGGATCTCTATGCCAATTGGCAATGATCCATGAAACTCTTGTATCATATCATCCATATAACACACAATGTGTTGAGTCTTAGAATATCTCAGGTGTCAATCCAATGTGCCTATTAAGATTTGCATGCCATGTGGCTGCTATCCTTATAACAACTACTCTATAATACCCACATTTCATACAATGTATTAAGTCAAATCAGACTCCTCTTCATGATAATAAAAATTATTTTGGCGAAATTCTCTGAGTATTCTTGTACTATTCTTTTCATTATATTTCATGTAAATGGTATGATTAAAGTTATGTCTTGAAATTAGATCTATACTTTGTGTCGATGTATATATCCACATGCATTTCAATATCGATGTTTATGTCTGTTTACAAAAGTGTAAACATCTCTTAATGCCATGTTGATTTGTATGGCATATTGGTGATTACTAGACAGACTTAAAATGCTTATTATTTAGGAGTTAATACATACTTCTTTACATCTAATGCGTAGGTTATAATGCCTGAGAGAAGAACAAGCATTCTCTCGATAGAAGTACGTAACAGAAAAGATGAAGAAGAGAATTGGATCACTGATACGTATCATTGCTCGTCTTGGGTACATATGCATCAAAGTATGAAGGGAGCTTTCAGGGTGAAAGCATCTGCAATTGCAGATGCATCAAAGCACTGGAATGATAAAATTTTAGCTCTCAGACAAAGGAATGTTGATTCTCGCCTTGTACCAGAGGCGTTTGTACAACATGTATTCATGCAAAAACAAATACACATTGCACCCCCACTGTGCCCTTTCAACGAAACATTGCAAACAGTAAGTATTTGCAACTCATTGAGAATGAGAACTTTCATGATACCTATGTAACAACTTGTCTTGTATTTACAGAAGTATACCCTTCGGATTGCTCTGAGTGGCAAAATGTTGAGAGTTTCACTGGTTCTTTTAAGTGTTACCACCTCGAAATTGATAGATTTCTCTTTGAGGGGTGTACAGCTAAGCAATTTGCAGAGGACCTTGTTTTTCTCCATGACTCCAAGTACATATTTCCCAAGGGGAGTCAAGAATATGGAGCCCTTGAGTCTATGCACATATCGAATCTTAATAGCATAGAATGGCCATTGTCTAGTAGCAACATTTTGCACATGTGTAGCACAAAAATTTCAGTAGACATATTGAATTCTATGAAGCCAAGAACCGGCTCAAAGAATGCACATCTAAACTGGTTCATATCGATTGCAATTTTTGCACACATGTTCAAGGAATGTAAGGGTTTGAGACGTATCAAAAGCACGTACATCATAAAAAATACATCTGAGGATTATGTAACAAGGATTCTAGGCAAAACTTGGACATAAAAAATAACTCACAGTCCTGACATAGTGGAGTGTCAAGTCACAACAAGGGACATGGCTTTCAGGTAAAAAATTTCTCTCTTAGTTGACTATTATCTTACTTTGGGATGAATCGGCTAACTTTCCTTTCCAATTACAGGTACTTTGTTGCAGGACAAACTTTATGCCTAGTGTTCAAATATCGTAGATGGAGGATGCTCAAGGGTAAATGGTTGTGCCTTGATCAAGACATGCGTGAAAGTGCAGCTGTGGATGTTACTGTCATTTGTGAGGGCCACGAGAACCAAGGGTTGCAAATGGAGGATGATTGGCCCTTGAGTATAATGCACCAGGAAATTACAATGTTAATGCAGAATCCACCTGTTAGCTTCTATTTTAATAGATGGTAGGAAAATTCAAAGCCGAGTTAAGGATACTATTACCAGTGGAAAGTGTGTGGCTTCACATATTTTAGAAATTGTAGAGTCTCCCTAAAAATCCCAACACCACAAGTTGTAATATCCAACACTTGTAAATTTTTGGATTTTTTTTGCCAATAGAATATTGTCCCTTACAAACTTGCAATATTTAAAAATTATGGTATTTATGCAAAATCATATACTTGTTATACACTTTTCACATCGACACATTTACATATGCATGTAAACTTTACAAAGATGTAAGTAAAGTCATAACTAAATATCGTATGCGAACAACCCTTAATGGTTTAAAACTTAAGGTTTTTAAGGTAGAACTAGTTTAGTTCTTGTTTCATTGTTTCATTTCACACTTTCTCTCTTCATCTCTTTATATCCACCACATCCCTCCTACCTGCTACGATGGATGCTTGCGCACACTTTGATGAGTCGATCCATGAGACTATCTTTGCCAACCAGGGTGACAAGATATTCCAGTTTTTCTCTAAGAAATTCAACCTTGAAAGCATAGTCTCATTGCTGGATCCCCCCCTTCAGGTTTTGGTAGACTTTGTGAGCACCATTGCTACATGCACATACTCCATCAAGGGATCTGACATGACTTGGGTGCCTCTGGAATAGCTCATGGTATTTCAGGCAGGGAAGAATCACCAAAAGTGGTGAATAGCTGTATGGCCCATGTGGATCCTTCGCATAGAGTATGCACTATTCCCATGGGAAGTGCATCAGGCACATCACCTTTGGATCTTGTGGAGTGTGATTACGCATTGACAATTTACCTCCTTGCATTGGATACAACCCTAGAGGAGGAGAGCGATGAAGATACAACTACATAGGTTATTTCTATCACATACACGGGAGAAGAACCGATTGAAGAGCTCATAAATGTTGAAGAGGAACATCGAGTGGTGACAGAGCAAGGATTGGCTCTCATGGTGCCATCTTCTTCAGAATAGCCACAAGTCGACTAACCCAACCTTGCCTCCTTGACACCCATTGAAGTAGATGGTGTACAATACTTACTTCTATCAGATGTACTGCAATACTTGGAAATTAAGGAAGAAGAGTTGTTTTCTATCCTAGTCAAGGATTCAATGGAAGACCTGATCGATTATGATTACACGGATGTGCATCCAACAATGGCAGAGATTGGAAGATATGATGGCACAAGCTTAGATACTATGAGTGCGATCATAGAAGCACAGGAGCATATTACCTTGGTTGAAGAAGATTACCTTGTGCCTGATGCTGAATTTGAAGCACTACAGTATGATTTGTTCGGACCAAGGCCCCAGCTTCCTACCAAGGAGTTTGTAGATCCCTCTACCCAAAGAGGTGCCTCTCTGATACATGAGAAAATGAAGATACAAGATGATCTGGAGAAGGTGAGATTTCTAACTACCATATATTTTTAAGCAATGAAACTTGATGGTAGGGTGCATCAGGTCCCCAGGAGTCCACCGGTGAAATCTTGGCAAAAAATGATGCCTGCAGCTGCCCTGTCCGAAGTCTGAAATCTTGGCATGGAAAAACAATCTCAAACAAGTTCCTTTTCAACAGGTTATCCCCGCTCGAAGGCTATCCAGCAATCCACAGGGATTACTAATCCAAGATTCTGCCCGTAGACTAGTATGCGGGTCTCGAGATCCAATCCCGAGTCACATTGGCCTCTTGTGCAGGGCCCGGAAGGCAAGGGATTTACAGCCAGAGCTCCCCTGGCACCCAAGCGTCCTCTTGCTCCAAGTAGCGCTCAACGGAGAGACCTCACGCGACGGGTTCGGTCCACGTTCTCAATGTGGCTAACAACCCCCTTGGTTAGGGTCAGGCAGATAGTCGGGGGTAACTGAAGCTTCCTCTCCCTTCAGGCCTTCAACCTGAAGCATTAAATATCTTTCCATCCTTTAGTTCCTTGAGCAAACAATGCAAACAGTGCTCCTAAACTGTTACAAGCACAATCAATTCCAGTGGTCATTTATTTGGCCAACTGCTAAGGAGTGAATCCTTCTCTCCGAATGCATCCAGCATTCGATCCGGTATCAATTGCGACTTTGCAAGATCCCCTAAGAAAGGTGATGTAATAGGATGACTACTCATTCTCGTGCAAGTTAAACTTGCGCAGGAACCTGCCAACCTCATTCCAAGGAATGGCAAAACTCTCTTGTGATCAAACCACAAGACCATGCGACGTTGCTACTTGTTGCACAAGTGTCGCATCTATTCCATGGGATCATTTCACCCATTGAATGGTGTTTTCTGGTCAAGGAGTTATGTTTAGACAAGAAGTAGGGTTTAGGGTGTCTTTTTACCCAACCCAATCCTAATTGCACTAGGCCGACAATGTTCGGTCCTAGGGATTCCAACTCAATCCGAGTTTTAGTATTTGAACGAGTGATCCTTAGGGTAGAAACCCTAGATCTTTATTTGCATGAGCGTCCAATTGATCCTACATTCCGTGAATGTGGGTAGGACCTTTGAGTATGAGGATTTCAACTTGGCAACAAGTGCGAAACTAGGCCGAATCCTTAATGTGCTAAACCCTAGATAGTACTTGGGTTATTTATCGTATCGACTGAACCAAGCCTATACAAATCCCTTACGGGTTAGGTGATTTAGATAATTCAATCTACTTGTCTTGCGACAAGGACGAACCATTCCTAGAGATGTTAACTTGATCTAAAGGAGAAAGCTAGTTACAACATGTCACAATTCATGTAAACACGCAATTCATTGCTTCTACGTACCACTAAATTCACAATAACCCTATCCTTCCTTGTTAAAATCAAAATGCATGATAAATTGAAGGATAACTTACATAGGACCTACTAGGATTTACATCAAGGAATAATGCCTACAGCCTTTTGTCTAAGTGTTTGAATTTCATGCTTTAATTAGCCATGCAATCTTTTCCAAATGCAACTTGACGAAATGAAGTTTGCGAATATGTAGCATGCGACCCCTAGGTACAAGAACCTCGAAAATGAAGTTCATGCAACACTAAGGCTAGTATTGATTTAATCCATTTCCAAGCATCCTTTTTCCATGCAACTTACAAGATCGAAGTTCATTTTCACGCCGTGAAATGGAAGTTAACAATTTCCTCATGCGAATCATAATGAAGGGAAATATTGACTAAATGCAAGATACCCCTTTCCTTCACGGCTAATGCACTTAACAATTTCATTCCTTTGCCCTAAGTAATAGGTGTTTGGACTCATTACTATGGAAATGCACCAAAATTAGCAACATGCAGCTAATCTCCTAAGACAGACAATTCTAGAAATGCAACGTTCCAATTTCATGACATGCACCATCCTTGTCTAACATTTAAAGAGATAATTTATCAAGTGTACATTTATTGCTGCCACATGCATTAACGATAAGCGCAAAATGCATTCTTCCTTACGAAATTAAGCGTGCCTAAATCATTTCTTTATGTGAGAATAAACTTGAAAAAAAACCTGGACTTATGGGCTCGGGGAGATGTCCACATGAATGTTAGGAGAAGAACCTCCCACAAGTGTGACTTGCGACTTCTTGGGGGCCATCGTAGGCGTGATTACAGACTTCCAGTTTGCCTTTACCCTTACGTGATCGGTGGATTTGCTCGGCCTTGATAAGTAGCCTCAAGATCTTGCCCTTCTCCCTCGTATGCAAGAGATACCTTCATCGAACTTCGAATCTTTAAAAGGCCGGGGTTTGTGAGACTTGGGCTTATGGGAGGCCTTATGGGAAAAAACTTATGGGATCTGGGGCTTTATGAGAACTTGCGAGAATGGAGCTGCGGGAATGGAGCTTTTCAAAAAAGTTTATGGGAATTGGGCTTTAAGGGAAGGTTTTTAACATCGGGGTGGAACCCGTGTGCACAAGGCCTTAAGCCTTGTTTTTTTAGAAGCTTCCCAAAGCTTCTAGGAAGCTTCTGCTTCCCTAGGAAGCACGTGGGTCAAAGGAGATGATTGAGGGGGGAGAATATGATGATAGGCGATGGCGGCTTCAACCCGGTGGCAGCAGATTAAAGGCAGTAGTGACTCTCCTCCTCCTCTTGACGGTGCGGTAGCCTACTGGCGTGGGATGGCAATGGCGGCCTCCAATCTCTTTCTCCTCTCCCTCAGCACGACGACTCCCTCCTTCTTTCCCCCCCAAGGCTAAGGGGGGATTTATATAGGGCTTAAGGGGGTGGGGTGAGAAGCTCCCCACGTGGCCTCTGTATGGTTCCCCCCCTCCTCATGCAGCCCACAACTCCACCTAGCCCATCCCTCCCCACACTCCCTCTCCTCATGCCATGCATCGGTTGGGGGAAAGGGATAAACATAAAAAAAGATTGCATTAATATTATCCATTTTGCCCCTCCCAAGAGGGTATTTCCCCGTGGTTATGCGGATTTGAACCCCCGAGCTCGATTTGCCAATGTGGAGGTCCCGTTTTCACGCGTGCGGGTTACGGATTAAACTGCTGGCATTTACAATGCGGAAGATAACCTTGCATAGTGTTTACGCGGCGTGCGGGGAGTCAAGTTCGGTAATATTTCGAGTGGGAATATTACATCTATGAAGCAATATAAAATGTGTAGTCCAAAAGAGACACACTATAAAATATTCCTAGGAAAAGGAAAGGTCAACCCTTTTGTCTCATGCTAAAAATGAAAGGTCTTTAGACCTTAGTCCATGTAGCCGTGGGATTTGGGGTGGTGGGAGGTTGAGGTGGTTACACCCTCTCTCTTCCTTTATCTTCTCTTTTCACGCCTCATTCACTCTCTCCCTCGTTTGGCACAACACTTGATTTCTTGTTCTTGTCTCTTTCTCTTGTGCTCTTTTGCAATATCTCATGGAGATTGAGGAAGAGGAAGAGGGTGAGGATGGTTTGAATCTATCAATTTCTTGTGTACCTCTTTCTTGTGTGTTTTGAGGCTATGGTTCTTGGTGAGAAGAGGAGGGTTTTCTTGCAGGTTTTTGTGGCTAGCAAGTCATTTGCAGACTCTACCTAGCCGGTTCATGGTTCTCTTGGTGCCGTGGTAGGGTGCTCTTCATATGGTCTATAGATTTGCTGAGAGTTGTCTTTGATAGATTTGTGGATGAGCTAGTTTCTCATGAAACCCAGTGATTATCTTTTATATATCTCACAAGACATCTACACATTCCTCATGAAGAGGATCTAAATGTTTATGTGGGGGATGTGATTTTGCAAGCTGTCATGTATGTTCATTCAATGGAGCTCTTGTTAGCAGAAAGATTGAAGACTTATCAGGCAAATGCAAAAGCTATGGAGGTTGAAAGAGAAAGAAGAAACTCATGAAGACATTGACCCTGACAAGGGCAAATTGTCACATAAGTGAATTAGGTTCCAAGATTGAGACTTGGACTCATAAACACAATCTTGTGTATTGACAGTGACAAGACACTACTGGAAAGAAAAGAGTACTATCATTGTATTAGAAAAAGAGTGCAAGTACAATGCTTTATAGGAATTGAGTGGTGGTACTGTCTCCTTTTGTGCATATGGGATTCTGGTCCTGAGCCCTCACTGCTCCTTACAAAGGGGCTAAAGTAGATGTGATTGCAAATATCTCAACACCCCTCCTCAATTACAATCAAAAGTACAAAGTGTGTAGAGGCTTTAGTGAAAGCAACATGTGAAAGTGTGGGCACACCATAAACATGGAAAAACTTCAGAGGCTGTTGCAAAAAAGGCTAAGTGTGGGTACCACAAACATGATGGGCATCCAGAGGCTATAGTAGGGGCCTTACAAAGTGTCTAGAGACTGTAGTACATGGCCAACTGAGGAGTTTACAAGTTTATGTCTGAGGCATTAGGGCTAGGAAATACAAATCTAAAAAATTCTATCTAAATAGAAGGACTGATGAGGTTTGTTTCCTTCTCTTGGTGATCTTCTTCTTCCTTTGGTTTGTTTTCTTCTTCTTCTTTGACTACAATTAGATAGGCTTTTTGGGAACTCTTTATGGCATGGCAAAACTTCTTGGTGTGTCCAATCCTTTTGTAGAAGTCACAGAAGAGCTGATCCTTCTTGGCTTTGTACTTGTTGCCAACATATAATGCATGTTCATCTCTAGAGGTGCTTGGTTCTTCCTTAGTTTTTAGCTTCTTTTCCTCCTTTAACAATGATGCCTGGATATCAACAAGTTCAAGTTTTGGCATGTTGATTAAAGTTGTTGATACATTATTATATTCAGGAGGCAAACTCTTAAGTAGAACACCGACACAAACATCTTCTTCCATTTTAATGTTGATTCCTGCAAGTTGGGTTAGAAGTCCTTTCATGAAATTTAAATGTGTGGTAAATGATGTGTTGGACTTCATTTCAAGCCTGAAAAACTCAATCAAGAGACCATACTTTGATGATTTAGACTGTGCACCAAACAAGGTGTCAAGTCTCTTCTATGTATCCTGTGAAGTCTCACAATTATCCACATGGTGGATATAGCTGTCGTCTAGCTCCAGTTTGATAATGGCATGAGCCTTATCATCATTATTTTGCCAAGTGACAACAAGGTCCGCATCATGAGGCTTCTTTTCTTTTCCATTGGTAATGGCCTAGAGGCCCGCGTCTTCATCAAGATGAGTTTGATGTGGGTCTGCTAGGTATGAAACCCGATTCCTTTGAAATGGGTAGTTGGATAGTCTTTGCCCATATTAGATTTTCTAGAATAGCAGCAAATCAGCTTCAAAATTATCATATTTAAGAAACAGAAGAGTTGGTTGAGATGTGTCAAAAGACACAAGTGCTAAGAGCACTAAATGAGTGTCAATGGACACTATGTTTCTTCCTTGAGTCTTCCAAATCTACAAAATCCTTCAAGTTCTTTCAGATCCAAATCCTCCCCTTCTTGATTTGATGTTGGAACCTTCAAATGTGAGTCACAATGGGTTGTTCCAGGTGGCAGGAGAGAGAAATGATGAAATTTTTTAGCTTGGTGAAGTGTGGCTATGGAGTCACAGTATGGGTTTTTGGGGACAGCTTGGTTTTTCTAACATTGCAGGAGCTATACTTGATCATTTTGAAAAAAAATTATATGAGGATGAAGCTTACTTCAAGGGCTATCAATGCCCTATGGTAGTCATCGACATCGTGAGCTGTAGTAATGGCAGCAGCTATACGAACAGCAGTAGGCACATTCTAGGCAACGACCACAAATTTCTTCAATGATGGGCTTTGGAGTGGCCAATGTCAAGGTGCCAAGTGATAGGAATCTTCTTCCTAAGAAATGGCACAACTCTTTAGAAGAAAAACTCCAAAGATATGAGCTCTATGATGAGATGTGAAAGCTCCAAATGCAGCAAGTCTTGTCTGGCTATGGCTGCCACAAGGTGACTATGAGATTCAAGTGAGAAATGAGGGTTATGCACTCAACCTGAGCTAGACTGAGATGAAGAGAAGCTGAGAGGAGTAAAAGGAGATTGATATCATGCTCAGCTGAGCTCTTGTACCATGTTAAAATATGCGGGATCTAGAGCATGCCAAATGCGGAAGCTATGGAGGTTGAAAGAGAAAGAAGAAACGCATGAAGACATTGGCCCTAACAAGGACAAATTGTCACACAAGTGAATTAGGTTCCAAGATTGAGACTTGGACTCATAAACACAATCTTGTGTATTGACAGTGACAAGACACTTTACTAGAAAGAAAAGAGTACTATCATTGCATTAGAAAAAGAGTGAAAGTACAATGCTTTATAGGAATTGAGTGGTGATACTTTCTCCTTCTGTGCATATGGGATTTTGGTCATGAGCCCTCACTGCTCCTTACAAAGGGACTGAAGTAGATGTGATTGCAAATATCTCAACACTTTGGAGGATGATTTTTTAGAACCTCGTTATTTACGGAGTGTCTTTGATAATTCTAATATCTAGCCATTGCAAACTCAATTGTTGAGCTATATTACTGATCATCCATTGTTTACTGATTCCTTTTTCCAGGCTCTTAATTTTCATTGTTCTATTTATCTGTTGGATCCTACTGATCTTCTTTCCTATTCTCTCATGTCCTATCACTTTCCTTTATATGTTTCTCTTCTTTCTTCTAGCTCTAATACTATTCCTCTTTTATCCTTTACTCCTTCTGTACCCCCTCATATTCCCCTTTTTACTATTTTTCATTTTATTGTCGATCCTACATCGTCTCCTACCCCTTCCGAACTTCCTCTTATTCCTTCTACTTTCTTAGCAGAATCCCTTCAAACGTTTTTGATGAATTGTCCGTCTTTTCCATCTTCCTTATCCCTTCACTTATCTTCATTTTATGATTTGTCTTATCCACCTTTGCAATGTTTCCCTCTTTTTCCATTACCATCTCCATTTGATTCTATTAACCTTCCTCCCCAATCTATGCTAGATACACCTAGATATGACAGTGATATTCTTCGCATCAAAGGCAATGGAGATTGCATGATTCTTTGATAGCAAGACTAGTGTTTAACTTGCCACTTACTCCAGGGTCTTGGGAGACGTTTGCTACATGTTTGACTTCTTATCTTCATTTTACTCGAGGGCATGCTCAATCTGAGGATACTTCTGTATGCCTTGTTGCTCATTTTTGTTGGTATCTTTCTTTTATGCATCAATAGTCTCATCTGAATACTTGGAAGACTATCCCACAATTGATCATAAATCCAAATGTGGACATGACTATTGCTCAAATGGATGTCTTATATTACTTTGCACAGGCGTTCCCTTCCAGATTCCTTATCTTGCTAGAATGGATGTGCTGTTTACAGTTCCTACATAATGTACCTCAGTATTTTGTAGATGAGAGTAAATCTCTGGCTTGTCTCAAGCTTAGCATGTAGTTTAAAAAGAAATATATTTGTCATAGTTCAAAGTGAAGCATTTTCTTGGTTGTATCATCTTTTCTTAATGGAAAAACTTTTTTTTCTCTCCATTTTTTGGGGGCATGTGCCATTCATACTACCTAGTATTGCGTCTATATGAGTATTGTGTATGTTTTGTGATGTATGTGGTGTGGTGTGTTATCCTCTTATGTGGAGTTTAAGATGAAGATGGACCTGATTGAGAAGCTGATAGATGGTGGTTCGTGATTCTATCTGATTGATGGACAGAAGAACCTCTTATATCCTTTATGAATTCATCATGATTTTCTATTGTTTATAAGATATCTTAATGGATAAAGGGTTTTTCTTTTGTTGTATTCTTTATTAGATGCAAGTTATAAGTTGTAGTCGTGGTTGGATGGTTTGTTGAAGATGCTAAAGGAGATCAAGTTGAGCTCTTTGATGAAATTTTATTCCATTTTTCTTAGTTTGTGAGGACGATCCCTTATTAAGTGTGGGGATATGTTGAATGTTGAAATGACAAGGTTTTTTGGATGATTCTTGTTGTTTTTTAGGCTTGAATTGTTGATTTTTGATGGATTTTGAATGATGTTTAGTAGTTTTGAAAGTTTTTGAGAGTGTTTTGGATGAGTTTGGTTATATTTTGAAAGCTTATGATGTTTTTTAATAGAGATATGAGGTTCTATGATGTTCTGATAGATTATGTTGAGATTCTGATAGCTTCTGTTTATCTTCTATATGGAAGCATGGAGTAATGATTGATCAAATTTGAGGTTTTTTGAAAGATCTTTGAATGGTTTTTGATAGTTTGGAATGGTTTTAGTATGAGCTATGTGGTTTTGATACTTTTTGTTGACTTTCTGTAACCCTTTATTGAGGTTCTGTAGAGCCTCTTTTCCTATTCTGTTTTGTTCTCTATGCCTATGTAAGTGTTCTGTGGAATATATGTGAGACTTTGGAAAAGTTTTCTAGCTTTGGAAAGAGGTGAATGTAAGTTCAAAAGAGCTCAAGGAAGTGGAAGAAGTAGCAGCAGCTGCTGCTGCTACTGAAAACTGAAGAGAAGACTTCAGTGAAGTGACATTGATGATCTATGAAGAGTCACTGTAGTGGCTCTGGTGGCCTTTCATATCAGACACACCTTTTGGGGCATCCACAACTAAAGAAGGGTTATTGTGAGTGATTATTGAGTATTGTAGTGAGAGGAGATGATGTACTATTGATTGAGAGAGGAAGAGAGAGTCAGAGATAGCCAATTCTATGCAAAACAATGTATCTACCTATGAGAGATTGTGAGAGAAAGCCAAGAAATATTTGAAGATGAATCATATGTAACTAGGACCATGTCTCCTTTGGCGAATAATATAGCCTTTCTCTTCTTGTTTGCTTGCTCTGTCATGGTGATCTTGCTCTGCTCGAGGCTTTGCTTAGCTGGTGCATTTCGGTCTCTCCATTTCTTTAAGAATTCTTCTGCATCTTCACTTCCGCTTTGGCCGCTCCGGATGCTAAGGCCAGTGGGGTAATGACTTCTTTTCCTGTGGCTAACTCAAAGGGGGTGTACCCGGTTGCCGAGTGGATGGAGATATTATAGTGGAATTCCAAGACATCAAGGTACAAGGCCCAATCTTTCTGGTCCACTCGGGCATAGCTATAGAGATAATCTTCGATGCCTTGGTTGACTCGTTCTGTCTGTCCATCTATCTCTGGGTGGAAGGATGATGAGAATCTCAATTGTGTTTCCACGGTCTTGAAAATTTCCTTCCACATGTCGCTCATGAATCTTCCATCTCTATCTGATACAATGGCCAGTGGCAAGCCATGAAGTTTGAATACATGTGTGAAGAAGAGGCGTGCTACCTCCTTGGCATTCAGTGGTGGTTTGGCCGGGATGAAGTGAGCCTATTTGGAAAAATAGTCCACCACTACAAAGATGATTGTGTACCCATGGGACTCAGGTAGTTCCACAATGAAGTCCATGCTGATGACGTCCCATGGGCGGTTGGGTACCGGTAATGGTTGTAGTAGTCCTGCTGGTCTTGATCGTGGTGCTTTGACCATTTGGCAAGTGGGGCAAGTTTTGATGTAGTCTATTACTTGTTCCTTCATATTCAGCCAAAAGAACTGCTTCCTAAGGGCCTCCAAGGTTTTGCTTTGCCCTTTGTGGCCTCCAATTTTGCCATCATGTATCTCATGTAGGATGAGTTTCTTCAACTCCAAATTGTTGGGGATATACAATCTCTTGCCTGAAAATAGGATACCCTCCTCTAAGGTGTACATTCCATGTGGGGTCTTCTCTGCTTCCACATCTCTAATTATCTTGTGCATTTCTTGGTCTTGCTCTAGGGCCTCTTTGACTAGTTCTATGAAGTTGCTGCTGACCACATTGACAGCTTTCAGGTCAGCTTTCCGGCTCAAGGCATCTGCTATCTTGTTAGTGGAGCCGAGCTTGTGCTTAATCTCCAGGTCGAATTTGGCTAGGAAGTCTGGCCAGCAGGCTTGCTTTGCCGATAACTTGGGTTGAGATTGGAAGTATTTGAGGGAGATATTGTCGGTGAAGACTATTGTATGCTTGTCTTGAACATAGTGCTTCCATTTTCTAAGGCAGTGGATGACTGCCAACATTTCCTTCTCATGTGTGCTCCACCTTGTTTCAGCATCGGTAAATTTCTTTAACTCATAAACTCGGCATAAGTGCTGCTTGTGCTCTTTTAAGGTCTTGCTGTAGACTAGGAGGTCATCTATGTAGATAAAGACAAAGATATCTATCTCCGGTCTAAAGACTCCATCCATGAGGTTACAAAATGTGCCTGGCCCATTGCTTAGGCCGAATCCTAATACTAACCACTCAAAACTACCATGTCGGGTGCGGAAGGCTGTTTTTGGGATATCTTCTTCGGCTATGCGGATTTGGTGGTATCCTGATCTAAGATCAATACGGCTGAAGTACTTGGCCCCGTGCAGTCTATCTAAGAGGTCTTCCACTAGGGGCATGGGGTATTTGTTTTTTTATGGTGATTTTGTTAAGGGCCCTATAATCTACATGAAGTCTAAGTCCCCCATCCTTCTTCTTTACAAATAACACTGGGGCACCAAAGGGGGATTTGCTAGGGCGAATGAATCCTTGTTCTTCTAGTTCATGTAGTTGCTTCTTCAATTCCATGAGCTCAGTGTGGTTCATGCGATAGGGAGCTCGAGCTAGTGGGGCAGCCCCTGGGATCAGCTCAATTTGGTGATCCACATCTCGCTTGGGTGGTAGACCCTTGGGTAGCTCGGCTGGCATTACATCTTTGAATTCTTCAAGTATTTCTGCCACCTCTGTGTTCCTGTTCTGTTGTCTAGGTTTCTTGCCATTTTCTTCTTCTTCAATTGGTCGGATCATACACAGATAGACCATATCTCCTTGTTTGACTGATTTTTCAACCTACTTGGCACTGCATGTCATGATACGTGGCCTGATAACGGTCCCTTAGACCGGTGCATTTTGGGTTTGGCTCTTTGGTTGGGTTGTAGTTGGTTTCACTGTTTGGCATGATACTCCTGGCTTATTCTCCTTCATTTGCACTTTGATTGGGGTCCTGCCAGGTAGTTGAATTCTTTCACACGGTACTCTGACGCCTTCTCCTTGCATATCTAGCATCATTTCATTTATACCTTTACCAAACATTGCAATGACATACTTGTCATAGAATTCCAAGCCCAATATCACTTCAAAATCATCCATGGGGATTACTAAGAAGTTGAGTTTTGCTTTCCACTTGTCGACTTCTACTTGGACTACAAAGACTTGTTTCACTTCCTTGGCTTCTCCTTGTGCGAATGTTACTGTTAATCCTTCTGGGTCCTTCGATAGTTTTAATCCATGTTTTGTTGCACACCCTGGTGTCATGAAGTTGTGTGTTGCTCCTATGTCCACCATGATAGGTTGGTCTCCTTCGCCCACTCAGCCTTTGATGTATAGATGGTGAGCTGCCACTACTCTGGCTGCCATGCACTGGGGTCGAGCGCTAACTGACCCTACCCTTGGGTGATCCATGCTTTCCTCACTCCCATTTGGGATTTCTTGGATGCGCGGTGATTGTGGTTCTTCTCCTCCATATGCGCTAGTTGCATTCACCCTTGATCCACTTGATGAAGCTGTATCTTCTATTGGGCATCTGTTTTGGTAGTGTGGACCCTCGCATCTGAAGCATCTGATTCCCACAGACGGGCCTAGGGGTCTCCACCATGATGTATTTGATCCTGTGGACCCATACGATGTGCTAGGGGTTGGCCTATGGTGGTGTTTTGGCTCCTTGTATCTGTGAATGCCCCTCTAGGGGCATTGGGTCTTTGGTTCCATGAATTGTTGTTGTTGAAGGTGCTGTTGAAGTTGTTGTTGAACCTGTTTTGCTTCCTTTGTGCTGTTCTTCTACCTTCCAGGTCCACTAGTCTTTTGGCCATTCTCATTGCTTCTGCTAAGCTTGTTGGCTCCTGTCTCTCCACATCTCTTCTAGCCCATTTTTGCATCCCAAACAAAAATCCATGTAATTTAGTGTCTGTATCCATGTTTGGTAGATGTAGCATGATCTGCCTATATTTGCTGACATATTCTTTCATCTTCTCCTATGTTTGCTTGAGGTTCCTCCATTCATATCTCACTTTGAATTTTTCCATCTTTGGAATGAAGTAGTCCTTCAATTCTTCCTAGAGTTCTTCCCACGAAAAGATGGTGTGGCCCTGCTCTTGTTCCAGCAGGTACCAGCTGGCAGCGTCCTCCTCCAAGTAAATGGCTGCCACCTCCGCCTTCCTGTCTTCGGTTATTCGTGAATACTTCAAGTACCTGTCCACCACTGCGATCCATTTCTTCAGAACCAACCCATCTCTTTCTCCCTTGTACTTGGTGTGTTGGGGCATCTTGAATTTTCCATAATCATCTTCTGAACTATCACTATCTTCCTCCTCTTTACGGTGGTACTTCTTCTCCTTCTTCTTGTCTTTCTTTTTACTTCCTAATTCTACTACTTTCTCCTTCTTTTTCCTTGTAGCTTGTGCCCTCCTAGATGTCTCCTCTCTACCCATTCTATCCATCTCATCTTGCATTCTGTGTCTTTTCTCCTCTTCTTGTTGTTGTATCACCCATTCTCTCTGGCCCTGCTCCACTTCTAGTTTTTTCTTCCTTTCTTCCTCCTCTTCCTTCATCTGCATGTTCCTCCATATTGACTCTAGTATGCCTGACATACCATCTAATTGTCTTTCTAGTCCGGCCACCTTCTCCTCTTGGGCCACTCTCCATTCTTTCCCTCTACTCTTCTTCCTCTCCTCCATTGTTGGGAGGGGGACGTTCTCCCTTTCGTCCTCCATGTGGTTGGTGGTGGTGTCGATGCGGGGAAGTCGTGTTTCGCGTGTGGTGGTGTGGGTCGTGCCGCGGGAAAGCCATGCCACGTCTTCAGACGGTGGGGTGTCAAGGTTGGGGCATCACGCCGGGGCCGACGCGTCAAGGGCGTCACCACGCGATGTGGGGCAACGTAATGCGATGTGGGGCGATGCGATGCGGGGCATCGCACTGTGGGTCGTTACGACTTCGATCTCTTCAGGGCACTAGATCTTTCCTCCTGCTTCTGTGAGCACTCCTTCACTCCGAGCAAGAGTCACTCTGATACCAAGTGTGATAAACCTGCACTCGTTACGCACTCAACACGGCACAGAAAGGTAACACGATATATGAGCTTAAGGTATACTCTTGTATTATTCAATCCAAAAAGTGGGACAACATAGACACATCCCAGGACTACACCCTCGTGACGCCGCACATAAGAGGGTTCACCGCTGGGTATAGGGAATCACACGTAGAGTGGAAACAAGGCAGGGCTTTGAGTCACTACTACTCCCTATATAGGTGCATTCTGTAGCAACGGCATGGTATAGCTACAAAGCCCTTACAGGGGGGGGGGATACCACAGAGAGTGGGTAGCAAAGGGGGGCACGGTCTAGGAAGGTGGGCGGAGGGTAGGACCATTTGGTTGGGGGGCGGGCAGCTGGCCATTTAGGGGGGTAGGGGTAGGAGGGAGGTAGAGAAATCGAGGAGGATGGCATGGGGCGATTGATAGAGGGCAGGCATGTGACAAGCAACGCAACGGCTTATGTCGGTGGCACTAGGTAGGGTGCGGCCAATGGACTGTGGCGGCCGTAGCGAGTTTCTAGCGGGCAATTGCAGAGACCTTGGCAGCACGGCACCAACTTCCTTGGCGGTGACTTCAAATCGATGGCGGGCCGGCTCAAGAGGCGTCTTGGGCAGCGGCCATCGACTTTCGGGGGGGCAACAACTTTAAACTGATGGGTAGTTGCGAAGGTGTCCTAGGCAGTGGCCACTAGCGGTGGTGCAGGGCGTGGAGGGAGAGAAGGAGAAGAGAGGGTGGAGGGGGAGGAGGAGAGGAGAAGAAGAGGAGGGAAGGAGGTGGAGAGAGAGAGAGAAGCGGGGGTCGGGATGGGGATAGGGGGAGGGAGTTTTTTTTTCCTTTTTCTTTTTAATTTAAAATTGTTGGTGATTTTTTATAATTTTATTGTTTGGTTTTTTGTTTCAGAAAAAAAGTAAAGCATGTCTCCTCGTCTCGCGGAGGAACGCAGGCGGGGGGGGGGGGGGGGGGGAGAATTTGCACGATGGAAACGGCCAGACGTGACGGAGAACCCGAATGTCGAAACACAACGTGTCAAATAAAAAATTGGTCTCATTGATGCGATATGCGAGAGAGAAAATGCAAAATTAATCAAAAATTTTAATTCGGAGAGATATGGGCATCAGATCAAGATGCCGTAAAAAGCAAAGCTAGGTAAGGCGATAGGGGAAAGGGCATGGACAATGCATTCGGCACATTGGGCAACAAAAAGGGGGTTCACATAGAAAAATATGAAAAATCGAGCACGAAAACATACATGAAAATTAATTTTGCAAAATCCGTCAGTTGGAACGAAATGTGGAAAGAAGGAAAATCATCTAGAATGAAGAGACAGACAAGCCTATCACGTTAGAACACACTTTCAATGAGAATAGAACCTATTCATATGGAAAAAATAGTAAAAATACACTTGAAAATCTGAACTAAAATTAATTCCCAACAAGCTATAAGCCAAAATATAGGACAACAAAAATAAAAAATGTCTGATGGATGGTTCAATAGGGTTGTCAAATCAAAATGTGATTCTAGTGTAAGAAATGCGCAATCACATGAAAAAAACAATAAAAACGGGTACGAAAACACATGTAAAAATTAATAACACCAAATTGGTGGTTTGGAACATGATGGAGAAAAAACAAAAACTGTGCAAGGGAGCAGGCCAAACAAGGCTATCCAATCAGAATTTAATTCCAAGGAGATTAGGGCAAGTTCACATGGAAAAAGAGCCAAAAATCACACATGAGAATACCTAAAAACATGAAAAAATTAATAATGGATAAACCGTACATCAGAAGGACGGGTAGTTAAAAGAAAAAATGGGAAGATTGGGGCTGTTACACTAGACTATTGTTTTGAAGCGAAAAAGGCATGTTCACATGGAAACATGTCTAATTTGCAGGAAAAGCTTTAAAATTTAATAACTCACGAAGAATTGTGGCTCAAAACTTGAGGCCATAAAAAGGAAAAGTGGCCAATTAGAAGGGATAAGGTCAAAATTTAATTTCGGTGAACGTAGGATGTGTTTGCATATGAAAAAGCCACAAAGAAAGGATAATGACTATGAACAAGGAATGGCCCTAGGAACAGGGTGAAAAGAAGATGGTTGGGTGTGAGAGGGACCCCATTAGGGCAAGAATAGGACATGGTAGACTTGAATGATCCGATAGGGGCATTTCCATGAGGATATGGAAAACAGACGTGTAGGGATGCGTCCCCACACTTAAGACCTTAACAAATTAGGTTGACTAATCAACAGAGGCCTAACACTTGATCACAACCCATACTTGTATGTCCCCACACTTAAAACATGACCGACTCTTGTAAACAAAAGGGGTAGGGTGGTTAGAAAAACTTGGCCCAATTTACAAATGGTTAAGGTGAATTGTCGGTGACACGTGGAGATTGTAAGCATCGACACAGGAGGTACCACAACTCACCATATCACACTCCTCCAGCATGGAAAGGACCATGCAATAGCATCGAGGGAGGTAGCATTGTTGATGAAGCACTGGTTAAGTTATTGATGGAAAAGTATATAGTACTCAATCTCGACGGTCACTCATGCTACAATGATAGATCAATCCCTCGCCCCACGAGGCATGTCACTTGATGGGAAGGATTAAAACCCATATCTCACACCCAATTGAGAAATCGACAGAGGGATGGTTCAGAAAGAGTATGCCAATGTGCATAGTTTGATGGTGCAACAGTGTGTCCCAACCCATTTGGCATAGTGCAAGAATGAAGGCTAGGGAGCCTTATCGTGCAATGCACCAAATAGAGTGATGTGTATAGTGATGATGGAGGAGGCCCATCCCTTGTGCACATAGGGAAATGAGAATGTACCTGACTTCAATTTTTGTAACATCCCTCAATTCTCACCTCTTAGTTGGTTGCCACCTTGCCTTGGAATGAGGCTTGTTATGACAGGGAATTTCTTCTTTTTCTCCCATAACAAATTTGATTTTTCTTTTTTATTTCTCTTTTTTTTTTTTTTTTTTTTACTCTCAAGGGTGTTTCCACCTTTTCTCAAAGATTAGGTCGACATAGGGACTGAAGTTCTCTTCTCTCTCATGATCGATATATTTTTATGTTTTTATATTTTTTAAAAGGAGACGGGCAGGAGTACCATGTATCAGAACCATCCATATACCACCTCTGCTGGATTAGATGAAAAGGGAGCAACATTGGCGTGGAAGGTGGCTATATTGAGGGGCTAGCAGAACGAGGCGACCTCAATAGGATAAGTAAGAGGGCTATCAGGAGCAATATGCAAAGCCTTACGGATCAATATACAAGGAATAAAGGGGCTATGGCGGTGATTGTTAGGATCCCTAGGGAGGGTAATACTTCTTTAGGTGATAGCCATTAATTAGAAAAGGATTATCAAAAGTGTCAATTGTCTACACTTGGACAAAGCCATTAGGATTGACAGCAAGTACCTTGTAGGGGCCCATCCAACGTTGTTGAAGCTTTTCTAGAAACTTGCCAAATCTCGAGTCATAGGCCAAGACTAAATCACCTTCCTTAAACTCTTACTTGATGAAGCTGTCTCATGATAAGCCTTTTGTAGAGCTTGTGTGGCTTCCATGCACTGTAGGGCCATCTTGTTAGTCTCATCCAGACATTCCAAGTGCAAGAGGTGGCATTGCAAGGACTCGTCATCTCCCAAGTGCTCTTTGATAGCCACACGTAAAGAGGGAAACTCCAATTCAATAGTAAAAACGGCTTTTGTACCATACATCAACTGGAAAGAGGTTTGTCATATAGCAGCTTTATAGGATATTTTGTATGCCCAAAGGGCCTCTATAAGTCGATTGTCCCAATCACGTAAATGTGCGTCAATCACCTTGTCAAGATCGAGCAGAGGATGCGATTGGTAACTTCGACTTGGCCGTTGGCTTTGGGGTAGTAAGGGGTGGACTTGCAATGGTGGATCTTGTATAGATCTCTCAATCATTCCGTAATCTTGTTGAGAAAATGAGTACCTCTGTCACTCATCACTAGCTTTAGGGGATTGCCAAAGCAGGTTATGATATTCTCATATAGGAATAGAGCCACGTTGTTGCTATCATCCCACTTGAGAGCTTTAGCTTCATACCACTTTGTCATGTAGTCCGTACATACCAGGATGTATCTTTTCTGCTTCCTTCTAGTTGGTAGATCAATCGGCCCCATGAATTCAATTCCCCACTTCTCGAATGGATTAAGGGGAAGAATGGTTGCAATGGTATAGCACTGGTTTTGGTGGGCTTACCCATTCATTGACAAGCATTGCAAAGTTTGTAGTAGTCATAGGCATCCTTGTGGAGGGTCGGCCACCAATATTTGATGAGAAAGGCCTTTTTGGGGTGGGTGTCTCACTTCCCTTGCAAAGTGACCTCTACAAGGCTTGTCTTGACATGCTTTCAACACCCAATCTTGTCTTTTGCAATACATATTCACAGTAGTTCATCTTTGCCTTTCTTGTACAAAGTGTCACCTAGCAAGGTGTAGGGGGCTGAGTCCAATAGAAGCTTCTTCTTCTCACAGTTGGAGATACGAGGGGGATACCACTGCATAGCCAAAAGGTTGGCTATGTCTGCATACCATGGGGTTACAGTTTTGACTAGAAAGAGGGAAGCATCAGGGAAGTTAGAGTCATCATGCTCCTCGTCATTACTCTACGGGATTCGCGACATATGATTAGCCACTAGGACATGGGAGCCACCAAGCTTAGTTACCACTTCAAAGTAAAAATTCTGAAACAGAAGGAGCCATCTCATCTTTATTTCCTTCACATCTACTTTATTTATCAAGAAAGATAGGGCCTCATGATCCACATAAAATTTGAAGTGTGTCGACAACAGGTAGTGTCTTTAATGCGAACAACATTGCCAAGCATTCAAGCTCTATCACTGTGTAGTTTCTTTCTCTGTCAGTTACTTTTTGGCTGGAATAATAAATGGATTGATCCAACTTTGAGGAGCCTTTTTGGCATAAGACTATGCCTAGTCCTTCAACTGATGCATCAGTGTGCACATGGAATTCCTTCATCCAATCAGGAGGTTGCAAGATGGGTGCTTCAATAAGACACTTCGTCAAGGTGTTGAATGCTTCCTCACAATTAGCACCCCATGTAAACTCTACATCTTTCCTTGGGATTTTATGCAAGGGGATTGCCTTTGTTGCAAAGTGCACAATGATCCTTCTATAATAGCCCACATGGCCAAGGAATCTCCTTAATTGTTTGAGGTTAATTGGCACTATTAAAGCTATAATCTTCTTAATCTTTGGAGAATCTATTGCTATCCCTTGTGCAAAGACAATGTGTCCTAAAAGAACTCTTGAAGAAACTCCAAAGACACATTTGTCGGGGTTGAGAGAGATCCCATACTCTCGACATTTGCTAATGCTCATGGATTACGCTATACACACAAAATTCATATAAGTATACCTCAATGAAATCATGCAGATGGTTTTGGAATGTTGCTATAATCACTCTTTGGAATGTAACATGCATTATAGAACCCAAATGACATCACTTTGTAAGCATAACTTTCCCATTTTGTTGTATTCAAGGGTGTTTTGGATTGATCTTCTTCTGTGATCTAGACTTGGTTGTATCCACTAAATCCATCCAAGAGGGAATAAAGTTCATGGCCTGCCATTGTGTCCAATAGTTGGTATATGAAAGGGATAGGAAAATGATATTTCTTAGTCTTGGAGTTCAGCTTTCGGAAGCCCACACATATTTGCAGCTTTCCATTCTTCTTGGGTAATTCTTCTTGGGTACTACCATGATGGGCGAAAGCAATTCACTATTGGCCATTGGATAGATAAACTCAACTTTTAAGGAGCTTCATTAATTTGGCTTTCATGAGGGTGGAGTAATTTGGATTCATATGTCTTTGTCACCTCACACGCTTGGCATCAGGCTCCAGGTCGATGTGGTGTTGACACACCATGGGATCAATCCCCTTCAGATCTTTGTATGACCTTGCAAACACATCCAATTTCTCCTTCAGTAGGTCATGTAGGACTGAAAGCTCCTCTTTCAAGAGGTTGATTCCCACCTTTAGGTGACATTCAATACCATCAGCATCCATGAATGTTAATTGCTTTTCACCTTTCACTTCACAAATGAATGCCCTATAGACTGCTTCTGGCTAATTCCTTCAAGGGACTGGTCTCCTCTTCTGATGCTCCACTGGAACCAATGTCCTCTTCTGTTAGTGAGGACTGAGCTTGCTCCTTGGGATGCCGAAAGGGTATCAGGGCTATTTCAGATCTAATGGAAGGGTTATTTATATCTTGACTTGAGGACTCATCTTCTGAGGATGCCTCTAGGAATGTTACACAACAGGAACCTTTGGAGTTCCATTTGGGCTGTCAGGACTGGTGGTTGTTGGCAAGGTGCATCATCATTATCCTCTGAGAAGGCTAGATTAGGGCAGCAAGAGCCACTACTGAAGGAATCCTTATTCTGCTTAATCCATTTCTTATAAATATTTTGCATGTGATGTGACTCATTAGCCAATCCAAAGGGTACCATAGTCATTTTGTCTAACAACATGGAATCTTTGGCTTTTGTAGCATGTGAAACTTCTTCCTCATCTGTGCCTTCTGCGAGTAGGATAAATTCATCTAGCTTGATTTCATAGTCTTCTTCTTCATTGTCATATTCGTCCTCTTCACACTCTATTTCTACCTCTGTGGGGGCTATGTAAGAGAAGAAATCCTCTCTTGTGTCCTCTACATCTACTTTTGCATATGTCTCTGCTTCTGCTTCTATCTCTACTTCTGTTTCTATCTTTGTTATGGTCTCTATCTCTATCTCTACTATAGCCATATAATAGGGAGAATAATACATCCATGCTTCTATCTTGCTGTTAGAGGTGACTTCAAAAGTCAATTCGGATTCAGGCAAGAGGTATTCACCCAATGATAAAGACTTTGCTTCTTTTAGGAGTTGGCTTACAGTGCCCACTGTCAAGGATTATGCCTCTATTTTTTAAGGAAAGATGACGGCTTCTTTGTCTCTGTTAACCCCAACACGAAGAAAGCAAAAGAAAGTGGAAAAGACGTAGGGCAAAGGCGGAAAAAAGATAGCCTGACTGAAGAAAGAAAAGGAGAAAAGGCCAAAAGTGCAAGGGCAACCTTAAAAGTCCAAGGCAAAGGCAAAAGGGAAAATGCGCATTTTAAAATAAAAAGGCGCACCCTGAAATCTTGTAAAAGAGCGTCGGGCTCTCACCCGTGCAATTTGTAAATGTAGACGGGCGGTGGACAGGAAGCTAGGAAGATATAAGGACAATGGGAAAAAGGGCCTAGGCTATGGCCGGCCATGTAAAAAGGGGAAAAGGGGATGACCGCCCAAAAGGGATTTAGGGTTTTGTATATAAAGTTGAAAAGTGAATGAGAAGCTCGTTCTTGTGTGTGGCCAAAAGTAGCTCTCCTCTTCTTCTTCTTCTTCTTGTTCTTGCTTGCTTGAGCTTGTGCTTGAGAGAGGGAGTGTGAGAGTGTGAGGGAGTGAGTGTGTGAGGGTGAGGGATCGAGGAGGAGAAGCTCTCCATCTTCTCCTCTCTTCTTCTCTTCTCTTCTCTTCTCTTGTCTTGCTCGCGGCAATGGAGCTTGGGGCGTGGAGCTTGAGGATGGAGCTTTCTTGAAGCTTGCACTTGGATCGTGGAGCTACTGGAGTGTGCGGGAGAGGAGGTAACTCGAACGGCACAGAGGTAAGCTCACTAAACCCGTAGGTATGGATGGCGCGTCGGTTATGTGAGAGGTAGCCATTAGTGCTCGGCTTGGAACGCTTGAAACAATAAGAGGTCCGTGGGTCTTGGCGGATGAGCTAAAGCTCCCACATTTTGGTTCTGTTTTGCCGAGACCAACGGATTCAAGCCTTGAGTGCTTGCGTGCTTCGAATCGGGCATTGGAGTAGGGTTTTCCCGAACCGGTGCTTGAGGTAGATAGGTAGGAAGCGAGGGGGTTGAAGAGGGTATTCGATCTCCTTGGCAAGTAAGTTTTTTGCTTTCTTGAGATTTATGTTGTGGAATGGAGTAGTGTAGGTATTTAGTTTGTGATTTGGATGCATTTAGGATAGGAAAAAATAAAGAAAAAAACAAGCAAACAGTAGGGTTCCCTGTTGCTATATAACAGGCAAAAACAGGGGAACAGGGGACCAGATTCAAGTTTCTGGGTGAGACAGGGACAGGGAACTAGCTGTAAGGTTCTGCAGTGCTGGGAAAGGGCCTTAAGAGGCCCGGGAGGCCAGGACAGACCTTAGTTCCTTGGTTTGCCTTGTGCGAGAGAGAGAGAGAGAGAGAGAGAGAACTTCTGGTTCATAGGACGAGGGAGCGCTACCCCGATTTCTAGGCGTCGGCGATTCGTGCTGCTCCAGGTGAGTCTGGTGTTTGCCAACAAGTGCTCTAGTCAGATCTAGAAAGTATGTGGTGATTGTGTGCAGCAGACAGTAAGGAGGGGTCAAACGTGCGGGAATCGCGCCCGCCGCCGACGCAGTTTAGACCAACTCGCAGTGGTCCGATTCCCAGAATCGGACCACCCGAGTTCTGGAGTCGGACCGTCCGATTTTCAGAATCGGATCACCCGACTGAGAGTGAGTCGGACCAGTCTGGTCCGATTCCCAGAATCGGACTAGCCCGATCGAACGTGCCACGCGGCACTCGACCACTCAGACTCGGACCAACCCTTCCGACTCGGACACTCGGACCAATCCATAATCGGACCACTCAGAATCGGACCCGCCAGAATCGGACCACCCTGTCCGATCCGATTCCCAGAATTGGACCACTTTGAAAATCAAACCACTTTTTGATCCAACTCCCAGAATTGGACGTAACCAAAATCGGACCACTAGGCCGATCGGACCAACCCAAAATCGGACGTCCGATTCTGATAATCGGACTCCTGAAAATCGGACATCTGAGAATCGGACAAAAAAGTGTCAAAATCAGACAGGTATCTAGAACACAAATTTTGACACATCTAAACCCTGAGATTGACCCCAAAGGCTACCTAGAACTAAAGGCACATGATAGATCCATCACTAGGCTAAAATTTAGAGCACTTAATTCAAAATTTGGCTATAAACGGTCCTCCAAATTGTGCATGGCTTTTACCGTAACGGCCCTGTGGGCCGGGGGGGACTACCCCCCGGACCCCCGTAGAGGGGGCTCTACCCCCTCCGCACCTCCCCCAAGTAGAGAAAACGCGCGCCGTGACAGGTCCTCCAAATTGAACCCTAGTGTAGTAATGGCTCTACACGAGCATGTATCCTCGCTTGCAAAAGAGCAACCAAAAGCCCATACCCGAACAGAGAGAAACAGAGACCCTAGAACATCAATGGGCCAAACTAGCCATCAAGGGGAAAAAGACCACGCCATGAGAACACAAAGACATTGTGTTCAGACCGTGTCTAGTCAGAGCAAAATGCAACTTCAGCAAGCTACGAATGCGAATATGACTAGACATGACACTCTTGACGAGAGATGTAACTTGAATAGCATTGCACTGACGATCCAAGACAGCAGTGGAGAATCCACATCTGGTCGTGTAGTCGAGAACTCAAGGGCATCTGTCAGAAGGCTTAAATTTACAAGCCAAGACTCGGAAGATGAAGACATAGTACCACCTGCCTATCTTAGGGTCAAACTCACCGCGAAAAGAGAGCATATTATCGATGCTCTAATTGATGAAGGAGCAGATTTTAATATCTTGACCTATGAATCATGGACCCTACTAGGACAACCAGAGCTCACATCGACTAGTGCAACCCTTAGCCCTTATGGGGGACATCCACAAGCACTCATAGGGAAGTGCAAAATCCTGGCAACAATTGAAACAGAAAGCTTGCCTATCCTATTTCATGTTCCTCCAAATAGTGCTAGCTGCGGGAAAGAAACCCTCCTAGGAAGACCCTTTAAAAGGGCGACCAAGTGTGAGGCCGACTATGTAGCACAGAGGATACACCTGACACTACTAGGTGTGAGGATAGTCACAACCTTTAGCAAGGGTGACCGCATCAAACATCAAGGGAAAGGCAAGGAAGCTGCTGATGTAATAGTCAAGCCTACTAACGAGAGCAAGGACTTGTTGGAAGAGTTAATACAAGCACAGGTCGAACAACGAGAAGCAGTGAGTGAGGCCAGGCCTGAAACAAGAAGGTCAAGAGACAATGCCAAGGACGGGCTTTGGACTTACAAATATCGTAGAAGACCCCAAAAGAAGCCCAAGCCTTATAGACGAAGGCATGGATGGAGAGTCAGCACAACGCCGCGATGGATATCCAAAGCGTTGCTATGTGCTCAAGGATACTGCGCAGGTAACCAATGGATGTGGGTACCAAAATCCCCTGCTAAACTGCCTCTATAAGCTGAAGGCCAGAGTGCCTCAAAAGCATGGCACAAGAGGAAATCTAAGAGAAACTCTAGGTCTCAAGGCAAGAAACCAAACATGATTGTTCGAAGGAAAGAGCCCCAGCCTAGCATGCTAAATAGACAGATTTCATACGTAGCCATTGAGCAGGCACAAAAATTGTTAGTGCCCAAGGAGCCTTTGATTCCCCAAGGGGAGAACAAGCATCATAGGCACAACATTGCTCAAGGCAAGACTGATCGCTCAACAAAGCAAATGGAACAATCGTCTAATAGCCTCGATCAAATCATTCAGCGAGTGCCAAGTCCACCTAAGAGTCCTAGATCTCCTACATCC
This sequence comes from Lygodium microphyllum, assembly GCF_053477565.2. NCBI lineage: Eukaryota > Viridiplantae > Streptophyta > Polypodiopsida > Schizaeales > Lygodiaceae > Lygodium > Lygodium microphyllum. Next base: position 46,678,471 of record NC_141156.1, read on the forward strand.
TCTTTTTCCAAACGGACACAGGAAGCACAACAGCAATTGTCAAGGGAAACTGCTCAATTCCAATCTCTATCTCCATCTAAGCTTCAAAATGTCCAAGAGGTGGGACATGGCTCCATCTGTAGCTCTCAACCCAAGGATATGCATGAGCAACCTAATGTGACCAGATCAAATCATGCTCAATCTACACAGATGAGTGCTCAAAGGCTAACAAAAGACATAACCACTTCTGATCGCCCTAGGGACTTGACACCGCAATCCACCAAGGGTAGCTAGCCCACTAAACTAGCTGCTACTACTTCCAATCTCAGGGACCACAGCAGTCACAGAGCCCTTGGCTATGACAATGCCCCTTGTGGAACGTGTCCTTAGTAGTTTACCTGTGGAGGAGGTGTCGCAACCAAATCCCTCGACAACTCCAGCACTTTCAAAGTGCCTAAAGCCTAGGACGGAGGAGTTAAATGCAAGGGAGTTGGTTGAAAAGCTAGACTCTCAGAAAAGAGTGGCAGTTGTGCCCTCACAACCAGGCAAGGCTATTCAGCAAACCACGGCTATGTCCCATAAGGACACACTAGAGAAGGGAAATGCTGAGGCCCGACCAAGCACATCAACGGTCAATGTAGCCCAGGGTCCTGAGTCGTTGAGAGAGGCACCTTCATTGACCAAGAAAAAGAGGAGAAAGCAGAGAAAACAACATCAGTTGCAGGTGGTTGTGGACCCCAAGAACATTGAGACGAAGGGCACTGGAGAGCTGATGAATAAAGCATCGAGTCCATCCACCAATGAACCCAGTGATGCCTCTCCTAATAGCGGTGAAACCTCAGACACATCTGTGTGCTCTGACAAACCAAAGCAACAGTTGCCATCAACAGTTGCTTGCAACACTCTATCCACTGACAACAGAACTCACATTGATTGATCAAGAGTGGATACAACGCTATCACAACAGGGTGACAAATCTATACCAGTCACATCCGAGAAGAACCATGACAAAATAGCAGCAAAACCTCAGGAGAAACATGAGAACCCCAAGAGCATAAGAAATCCTAGCGTTGACCAATCTTGCTCATCTAGGCCTGAGCCCCCAGCCATGCTAAAGCCTAAGGAAACTCTTAGAACTTTGCATGAGATAGCAACCGAGCAAGCCCTCGTTGAACATAGAAGTGTCGCAGAATGCTTAACTGAGTTGGAGGCTAAGCTCAAAGTGGTCGCGCGTGTCTACGTCCTTGCGGACATGGGCACGATCCCCAAAGAGCAGCTTGGAGATTACTTGACCTTTCCTCTATCATGGGAAGAACAAGAACATCTTAACGGGCACTACGACAGGCTCCTGCATGAATATATGCGACTCATCCCTGACGAGGAGGCTGAGGAACTGCGCTTAACCGCCACGTTCAATGAAGTGCTCTGCCGACCAAATCTCATAGACATAGAGCTACTAAAGCAACTGTCAGCAGGCCAGAGTCAATTTGAGCAGCGTTGGTGCAAAAGCCGCGTTGTAATGGCCGAACTAGGGGCTCAGATCATGACGGTCTCAGAAGAGCGATTGGCCAAATGGCAGTCTCAAAGAGACCCAACCTACGTGGCACCAACTTCCCTTCAAGTGCTGACTGCCATTCGGGGTATGGACTTAGCTAGAACTAGCCAAGAGAATGCTCTATTTGATAAGGCTCTCACTGAGGAGGAGTTACATATAGCCAGTAGACTCGAACAAGGTTCCATGCTACTCGATGTGGCAAAATATCTATCGGTATTAAGTAAGCTGCCACGAATACTAGATGCGTGTGCCACGCTCCGGTACAACCCCGAGTTCTACACTTGGTTCTTATCCTCGTGAAGTGACATGGATTCATAAATAAGTATAAATAAACATTGCTTTTTGTGTCACTGCGTATAAACAACGTCAACACACACAAGCAATGATAGTCAGGCGCAAGGAGAAGAGTGGGGTTAGATAAACTAAGCTCCTCAAGTCCTCCTCTCATCTCGCATTTAAAAGTGTGTGACCAGCCCCACCTCTAGGTGAGAGCATGCAACCCACATTGCTACCATAGGAAGCCTTGACCAACAACTCTGATGGTGTAGGCAGGGTGTAGTCCTTTCCAAATACACCTGCTTCCCTTTTTGGTCTATTCTTTCGACGATGTGTCCTGTCCCACTCCACGACAACCAGTCCACGCGACTTAGCATAAACTAATATCCGCTAATGACTGAAGGCCACGCGAACATCAACATGGGGGCCATTCCTCTACAACAAACACTGCATGCCTCACCCCTCCCCTTCTTGTCATATGCACTTCATAAACCACACTCAAATCCCTTCCAGGCAAACAGTTGTATCCTGTATCAAGGTCTAACCCTTGGATTGCATCTTATAGGTTTCCTTTTGCGGCGAAACGCATGGAGAATCATGGAGATCTAGCATGCAAAGACGCTCTTCGCAGAAGGCGAGAGCATGTGGCACGCGCCCCTCCACCGGAGCGCTATGTGCCCACCATCAAGAGGTATGCCAAGAAGCAAGGCCCTAAGCGACATTGCCCACGGCGAAGGCCGAAGAATCCTCGAGCTTAGAAAGTTGAGACTCGAAACGCGCAACAGGTGGCAGCACTAGTGGCATGAACTCCCAGCTCCCGCTCGGGCCCCAGATGCTCAAAGGCAGAAAGGGCAGCTCGGGAAAGAGAAGAATTTAATGGATTATTTAAAGACATTCTGGAGACGGTAGCGGGCCGGGATTACACCATTCATGTCCCGGCTGACATGTTCCCTGCTCACCCCCAGGGAGCCCCACACCAGCAGAGCCCCAATCACTGGCCACCCAGACTCGCCCTGCCTCGTATAAATTGAGTAGCCCATGATGCATAAAGGGCTTATCAAATGATAACTGGCCATAACTTTTTGTTTTTAAATGGTTAAGTGTTCTCGACTTGTTAAGTGTTGACATGTTCCCGACTTGTATGAACTTTTCATATCTGCGTTTAATATATTTTACGCCTTTAGCAAAAGAAAAAGCTAATCAAGCGCAGGTGATAAATGTCTAAGTAAACACCATAGAATTCAGATCAGTGATGTCTCCTTTCATTGCATTGGCTTATTATAGTTGCGGCATATGCCATGCTTGTACTCTCATGAAGCGACAAGTGGATACAGGATGGGACAGATCTTTGGGCGAAAGTGTTCAATGCTCGATCACCGCAAGACCATTGACCCCCCAAGGAGCCGCGGCAAAGCCACCCTGCCGAAATCACGAATCACCCTTGCCAACCTCCCACATTGCATGGCCCAAAACACATTCCTGGGCCACGCCCCCTTTCTAGGTCAAGCTCTATAGTTGGCTCATGGCAGTCGTTACCTCAATTGTACCCACATCGCATGTGCCACAAGGAGGGTTGCAATATCTCAAGTGTATCTCCCCCTTTCGCCAACTGCTTCTCTAACAACGAGGCTAGGGCACAATCATCATTGTACTATCCATTTTCTGAGCCTTCGAAGCTTGACATTTTCCAACCCAATGAAAGACTGATATCCTCAACATATTGTAATGGTTGTACTCAGGCAAAAAAAAAAAAAAAGACAAGAAAAAGAAATGAATGGAAAGATAAGAAGCACCCACGATCACAGCACAGCACCTAGGGGTCCTCAAATTAGGTACGTCTGGTGACCTTGGTCGCTCGGCTTCGTCCCTAGTCCCCTAGCCCCTTACAAAGACCCACAATTGTTCAGGGCACATCAAGGGCAGGACATACCTAGGGAGCTTGTCTCACCTAGGGTTAGACCTGTCACCCTGACCCACTTGCACAATTTTCTTTTGCACTCTGCCTTAGTACCATTGCAATCAATGGTGATAATAAGCACTGCACGATTGGCCATGAAAAGTACACCGCACTCATCAAGCAAGTCCAATAGTTTCCAGCTACTGAAAGTGCGGTGTCCTTGTATTCAATTATGCTACATCGTGCAGTCACAATGCAAAGGATGTATCATATACCTTCACGTGTACTCCTTCTCCACATGGACAACTTTGCTTCATCCATGCATTGTTATGAGAAACTAGACCACGGTCTTCTAACTATGTAATATCTAAGTATGCACGAGCACTCACATAATATCTGCACCGAAGTATATCCACAGTTTGGGTCCTCAAGTGTAGGACAATACTCTAGGCTTGCTTAGAGTTTGACCTGTCTCCCAAACTAATCAAAATATGTCTTGTGCACGATGAGAAGACTAGCACTACCCCTTAAGGAGAGACCACATGTGAGGTTTTCCAATTGAAGGTATCAAGTGTTGTTCGCTCTTCATCAACACTCAACTTTGAATGCTTGTCCCTTACCATCCGATAATCCCGCAAAGAATCGTCATGTACGAGGCCCCAACAAACCAACACTTGTGCTGGCCATCAATGCAATCCCCAACACACCATAGCCCTACCACCAACTCCAACAACCTTCCACCAGCCACCTTGGCCACCAACAGGCCCCCAGGACCTTCTGCCACACCACCACCAACACTCCTCCACGGAAACCACAGGCGTCCTTGTCACCCACGTCTTCGGTGCATGCTACAGCCTGTTACCTACGACGGTGAGTGCCATGGGACTGGCACTCGTCTAGGAGGGGGGTAATGTTAACCCCAACACGAAGAAAGCAAAAGGAAGTGGAAAAGACGCAGGGCAAAGGTGGAAAAAAGGTAGCCCGACTGAAGAAAGAAAAGGAGAAAAGGCCAAAAGCGCAAGGGCAACCTTAAAAGTCCAAGGCAAAGGCAAAAGGGGAAAGGCACATTTTAAAATAAAAAGGCGCACCCTGAAATCTTGTAAAAGAGTGCCGGGCTCTCACCCGTGCAATTTGTAAATGTAAATGGGCGGTGGACAGGAAGCTAGGAAGATAGAAGGACAATGGGAAAAAGGGCCTAGGCTATGGCCGGCCATGTAAAAAGGGGAAAAGGGGATGACCGCCCAAAAGGGATTTATGGTTTTGTATATAAAGTTGAAAAGTGAATGAGAAGCTCATTCTTGTGTGTGGCCAAAAGTAGCTCTCCTCTTCTTCTTCTTCTTCTTGTTCTTGCTTGCTTGAGCTTGTGCTTGAGAGAGGGAGTGTGAGAGTGTGAGGGAGCGAGTGTGTGAGGGTGAGGGACCGAGGAGGAGAAGCTCTCCATCTTCTCCTCTCTTCTTCTCTTCTCTTCTCTTCACTTGTCTTGCCCGCGACAATGGAGCTTGGGGCATGGAGCTTGAGGATGGAGCTTGCTTGAAGCTTGCACTTGGATCGCGGAGCTACCGGAGTGTGCGGGAGAGGAGGTAACTCGAACGGCACGGAGGTAAGCTCACTACACCCATAGGTATGGATGGCATGTCGGTTATGTGAGAGGTAGCCATTAGTGCTCGGCTTGGAATGCTTGAAATAATAAGCGGTCCGTGGGTCTTGGCGGATGAGCTAAAGCTCCCACAGTCTCCTGATGTGCCATATGTTACTTCGTTAGAAGAGTCTGTTAAGACTTCAATGGAAGTGGATCCATTAACTTTTTGCAAGCCATACAGCTTCAACACCAATTTATTGGGTCCTCTACCTAGGGTTAGGGTTCCTTTGAACCAATCCATTCATGTTCTTCTCGGGGAAGTTACTATATGTATATCCTCTATATCACGTGCGTTCAAGGCCTATTTATAAATATCCTTATCTGTGAAATTTTCATGAATAAAACATAATCCTTTTCTATTCAATCTGTAAATAACCCCTTTATATTATACCCTTTTGTATGTAAAAAATCTATAAAAATGATATTTTAAAAATACCTTATTTTGAATCTGCGTGATGCATACATATATTCACGAGTAACTTACCCAAGATGCCCTTGCTTCAAAAAGGCATGGTCTTCTCTGAAATAGACGATATGAGGTTTCGTAGGAATTTGGTTTTACCACCAGATAGGTTAGCCAATAATCTCTTCCTGTAAGGGTTGTCCTCACATATGGGAGAACGCCCAAAGGCTTAATTTTGCTTTGGTCTTCCAGTCTGATAAGCCACTGTGTAGGATGTATACCTTACAAGCCTAAATCCTTCATTGTCACATTCGTCATTATATTCACTAATGAAACTCCATCAATTAATGTGTCTGCAATAAAGCATCTTTTAATCCACACACCAATCTCTGGGGTACCAAGATCCAAGAAGACATTAGCCACATCCACTTCTTTCACTGGCTCTAAGGCTTTGTTGGACTTAGTTGCTATTGAGGGAGCAATCCTTAGGCCACGTCTTCTAGTCAATATGCTTTTGAATTCTTTTGATAGTTAGGAGACAGCATTAGCAATTGTCGAATGTTAGGTTTGGTTTGAAGGTGTCCATGTCTTTCACCAAGTCATATTCTTTAATAGGATCTGCGGGCTTTTCCAATCAGCTAGGGAATGGGGCAACACCCACTTTTATCTTCCCTCTTTCCTCTAGAAGTAGTAACCTCTGCACTTCTTCTATTACTGGAGGTACTTCTGCATCCTCTATATCTTGCACCTCTGATCATGTCTCTATAACTATCTCTCTAACTCTTTGTGGCATTGCAGTGCACTGTACTACATCATTCTACTCTGTATACTATTCTATTTCTCATTGGGAAGATTGAACATCATTTTGGGAGAGCAACCATTCACTTTTGAAAGTGTGGGTTCTCCTTTCTTGGCACATGTTATTTTGACAACTTCCAATTCCACCAAGTTAGAGGCAATTTCTTGGGTCTTATATTGGGTATCAAAGGTAGCTTTCACAAAAGCTGGGACTAGGATAGGTCTTTTGCAATGTGGCCTTCTCCTTTGCATCGCAACTGCATAAGGGTTTGTAGTCCATAGACCTTCTAGGGTTTGGATAGTTCGGTAAGATATGACCCTTTTCTCCACATCTGTAACACCACCTTTGATCTCTGGCCACTGCCAGCACACTTTCGTCCTCTGTAACTCTGAGAGGGAAACCTCCTTGGGCCAAAATTAGGACCGAAATTCCTAGGATTTGGTCCAATATCTTGGGTGGTCATATTGGATTCCAACAAGTTGAATCTTAATTCTTTGTCTTTCTTCCTTCTTTCATGCATCTTCTTCTTGAAAGAGCAAATATCCTATTTATGGTTCTTCAACAATACAAATAGAAGGCTCCATGAATAGTTGGTTTTCGGGTGGCTAAATGTCCTGCTTGATGGCACTTTCCACACCATGTATTAGATTGCATTACATCTCTTCAGCCTCCTATAGGACTGGATATGTTGGTGGTATTCACCTTCAGCATTTGTAACTATTCTATAATCATATCCATTAACTCCTTCTTGATGCTTGCAACTGAGTTGGATAGGTAATCCTTCAAATTTTCTCCTCTTGGAGTACTTGCAGTAGGGTTTTGGGGGGCCTCTGTAATCACTGCATAGACTGTTTGGGTTGATGTAGAGGGTCCTTTGTTCTAGTTCTGATTCAAAGCTCTTGTTGAGACTAGGGGTTGTTGGTTCTAGTTGGTAGGATTCCATTATTGTTGTTCAATTGCCATTGGGGGAACTATTTGAGGCCACTGTTGTTGTGGTTGAACCATTATTTGAGGTATTTCCGTCTGCGACATACAGCCACTGTGGATTTGGTGCAGTGTAATGCAGCACTATTTGCATCTAGGGGTAGGGGTAGGGAATTGTCCCTAGGACTACATTTTCGAGATATACCATTCCTAGCATGGGAGGAGGTAGGACTCATTTTCCTAAGGTCATTTACAGCCTTGCTTCAACTTCATGATACAATCTTGCACCTTCCATTGTAGCTTGCAGATTGACTGGTCTTCTCAATTCCACAAACTTATGAACTTTTAGTTGTAGGTCTCTAAGAAAAACTTCCTTCTGGGATGCCTTCATCCAAGTGATGGTTGGTCCATCTCTTCAATATGGATTCCATTCTAGAGATATACGCTTCCACCTGTTCACCAGAGGACTGTTGTCTTAAGTTCATGAACTCCTCTCACATCCACTCTTCAAAACGTTCATGCTTGAATTTAGTAAAAGGAAGGCCAACTTCATCCCATCTGCCAAAATTTCCTGCTGCTTGTCTCTCATACCACTGAAACACCGTGCCTTTGAAAGTGGCGAGGAATATTTCCAACCAAATGGTTGGGGGTTCTGGCATTTTTGGCTACACTCATGCTACCATGAGCTTAGCTACATGAAGTTTAGAGTCTTCATTGTATTGTACCTTAAAGATGGGCAACTGGACTATATTCATTGGCCTATCATCAAAATTTCAAGGATGGATCTGGCTAGGAAGGGGACCTTGAGTCACCATGGGAACTTCTGTAAAGAATGCCGCTAGGGCATCAAAGAAGGTTTCTACTGCTAGCCTCTTAATCAAATTCTAGTGCTTGCCTCTTGGTTGTGGCATTCATCAGGGAGTTAGCTCAACCCAATTTTTATGTACTTAATAGAATAGAATCAAAAAGGCCATAGTCTCTACAGGACTCTCTTGCCAACATTTCTTCTACTTCCTTCTTTTCAATGTCTTTGAATTCAGCTTTCAGTCCACTACAGAGGGGAAGATATTCAATTCTAAAGGACCTATCAAAACTCATTCTTTTGAGCATCATTGTGGTGCCATCATCATAATAATGCCATCTTCTTATGGTTTCAACAATGTATGTTGTGAAAAACACTCTATTTACTAGCTTCCAATGGGTTGCTAATTGGACAAACATAAGATTGTTAGTGCACCAAAAGCATCCCACATGTCTTGTTGTTGAGCATCACAAACAGATTCCAACTCTTTTCCTTCTTGTTATAGTGAACTTCAACTGACTACAATGCCTGAATATTCTTCACAATTTCACTTTTTTCTTTTCAATGTCTTTGAATTCAGCTTTCAGTCCACTATAGAGGGAAATATTTTCAGTTCTAAAGGTATCAAAATCATTCTTTTGAGCATCGTTGTGGTACTATCATCATAGTAATTCCATCTTCTGATGGTTTCAACAATGTATGTTATGAAAAACACTCTATCTACTACCTTCCAGTGGGTTGCTAATTGGACAAACATAAGATTTTTAGTGCACCAAGCATCCCACATGTTTTGCTGTTGAGCATCACAAATCGATTCCGACTCTTTTCCTTCTTGTTATGGTGAACTTCAATTGACTACGATGCATGAAGATTCTTGGTAATTTCTCACTTGATGATGTCTAGAAACTCTTCAATAAATAACAAATATCCCATGGATAGTCATTCTCTCAGTTTCTGCTCTTTAGTTTGCTCCCAAACAAATTGCCACCAAGATGCACGTCTTTGTTGCTTCAGCACTAGGGAGAGGAAATAGTCCACCACATAGAGCTTGCATCAAGATGGTGATATGTTCCCACCCTTGTGGGATAGATTTCTTGCAAAAAGTGGCTTTAGCATAAGAATTTCCAATTCTTCAATGGTAGAAGGAACTTTGCAAGCATCCATTGAATTCTTCTCCTCTCACCAATGCCATTTCCTTTATTTTCAGCCCCTTCTGGTGCCTATTGATGGCATTTTTCCTCGGCTATGCACTAATAACATGGAGTCCCAAGAGGAACACCAAGAAAATGGAGAATCTATTGAAAGAAAATATATCTTATATCATCAAGAATCATGCTATTTATATTTAATGTGATCACAACAATGAAAATAACACCAATATTCTCAAATCTTCACGCAGCTTATTCTCCACGGATTTAACTTGAACAAAATCGATTATGCTCTTCATATTCATCATAGAATTCATCATGACACAACAAAAAAAACAAGAGAATACACCATTTTGAATGGAAATCATCACATAGCATTCTTCTTCAAAGGTTCCATATCTTTCTTTCACAATCTCTCACTCATAGATACATTGTTTTGTAACGAATCAGGGAGAGAGATGGAGAAAGGCTAGTCTAGAAGGGTAGTAGTCATGCTCCCTATTCAGTCCATTATCATCACATAGGCAAGTCAACTGTAGTACTACACACTCATACAAGAAAACAAAGTAACCTAGATCTAACCATGGTTAAGTCAGTATTACTTAACCTTATTCAACTAAGGTAGACAACTGACCAAAGATTATGAGCTTGACTCTTCAACACTCCCCCTCAAGCTCAAGTGGGGTACTTCACTTCAAGTAGTTCTCTGAAATGCACAACTTATCTTTACCCAAGGACTTATTAAAGATATCTACAACTTGGTCTTCTGTCCTCACATGGACCAAATCAATATCACCTGCAATCACTTTTTCTCTAATAAAATGATAGTGTACCTCAATGTGCTTAGTCTTAGCATGATAGACAGGATTACTGGCTAGAAGCACACTACTCATGTTGTCACAATAGAGTGTGACAGGCCTAACTTCTTGCATGCCCAAATCATCAAGAAGCTTTATGAGCCATGCTACCTCACATGCAACTAGTGCAGTACCTCTATACTCTGCCTCAGCCCTAGAGAGTGCAACTATAGGTTTCTTCTTACTCCTCCAGCTGATCATACTGCTACAAAGGGAAAATGCATATCCACTAGTAGATCTCCTATCATAGGCACTTCCTACCTAGCCAGCATTTGTATATCCCGTAAGCTCCAAAGGCTTACCATGCTCATAGAATAGACCATAGTTTGATGTAGCCTTCACATATCTCAAGATCCTCCTTGCAGCATCCAAGTGAGGCTTCATAGGCTTTTGCATGAATTGGCTAATCAGTCCAATTGAATAGCTAAGATTTGGTCTAGTAATGGTAAGGTAAATCAAGCTACCCACCATTTGTCTATACATAGTGGCATTCTCAATCCCATGTCCAACATTTGTAAGTAGCTTAATATTTTGCTCCAATGGAGTGCTCAAAGACTTGCAATCCAGCATACCATGCTTGGATAACATGTCTTGTGCATACTACTTTTGCAACAACCAAGTACCGTGAGATGTAGAGACAACCTCAATCCCAAAGAAATACTTCAATTTACCCAAATCTTTGACCTCAAATTCAACATGTAATATTTCCTTGATCTCTCCAATTCTCATGACAGCATCACTTGTAATGATCAAGTCATCCACATAGATGACTAATATCAATCTTGTTAAAAACCAAAGTTGTAGCATTGGAATGTGTGCACAAGAGGGAGAAGAGAGCTCAAAGTACAAGAACAAAATCTTGCTTACTAAGTTGCTTAGAGTACAACTTGGGTACACTCTCCCACACATGATAGTGACCCATTGGCTGTTTATATAGCCTCTGCCAAGCTAGGATTAGGGTTTCCCCTGCCCCTAGGGCTATTCACACTCATCTGCCCTTATACTCCCTTGCTTATAGTGGGTTCCTATGCTTGTCTTCTAACACCCCCCCTCAATGCCAGGGTGGCATTGGATTACAAAGCATGTAAGAGGTTCCCCCCCTTCTTGGGATGCCTTTATAAACCAGGCTTACAAGGTTGTTTTAGGTAGATGATTTAAAGAGTCAAAACAGTCGATCTTCAGATGGATTGGAGGCATAGTTGGCCATCAATTCTTTGGGTATATCAAGAGTGTTGGGGCATTTACTAGTGATATGCCCTGTCTTCTTGCATTTGTTACATTTCATCTTCTTGGGATACTTCTTCCAGCAGTTGTTTACAAGATGTCCTTTTTTCTTACAGAAAGAACATCTAATGAGAGCTGTATGTACCAATACTTGATCACGAGAAGTTGAAGATGCTTGACTATTGCTGCTTTCTTTGTGGTTCTTCTTTTCTTCATCCAAACAGGATTGAATGGTACTTGCCAATGTAGGATCTAGAATTTTGGTGAGAGTGGTTACAAGAGTAGGAAACACCTATTTTACAGCTTTTAGGAGAATAGCAATAGCATCTTCTTCATGTATTGGAGCTTGTACAGAGGGAAGCTGTGCCATAAGTCCCTTCATATATGAGAGATGAATTTTCCCAAATCTTCTCCTGATCGATATTCCAAGGTAAAGAATTCAATTTTAAGGAAGATTTTAGTATTTTTACCAGTGGCTCCATAGAGCTTTTCAAGCTCATCCCATTTTTCTTTAGCAGTGTTTAGTTGATCAACATGATGAATCAGGAATTCATCTAAGTGTAACATTATGATTGCTTGAGCATATGTTGTGGTCATTGGGAAGGTCTTACCACTTGTTAGGACAAGGGCAGTGTCTAGTCCCTTACAAATTTTTCACTAAATACGGAAGCAAATCAGACAATTTGAAATCAAAGTTGCAATGAAGAGAAAGGCTGAAAATCATATAAATGTAATATTTCAAAGTATGACTGTGGTGGTCCTTTCTTATGTGCAAACTTCTTCCAAGGTTTAATAGTCTTTTTAGGTTTTAATGAAGTAAACCTAGACTGGACTTCAGGCTCCTCCTTGTGGTATGGCTTAGTAGATGAAGCTTGTGTTGGACAAGGTTGGTCTATGATCTCAATGCTTGTTGCTGATGATTTCGAGGAGAGTACAATGACACTCATCCTTTTGATTTCATTGACCAATGTACTTGAACAAAATCACCACGGTATGCAATACACTTCTAGTGTATGATGGTCTATGTGTTTATAATTGTACACATAACCTTACAACAATATACGAAGAGGAAAAAAAAACTCACTAGATTTTAGTGAATACCCAGCAAGCAAATGATTAGATGATTAATGATTAGTGTTTAGAAACACTAATGTCAAGCTTAGTGAAATGCTTGAATGAAACCCGGTTGGAAGTTGGCTTCCCAATGCACTTAGTGATGTCCATTGAGCATACCCAAGAGCTTTTGAATCTGGAATAAGCTTCAGAGAATATGTTTTAGTGATTAGAATCACTGTTAATGAAGCTCAAAGTGAAAAAAAAAAGACAAAATGTCAAGCTTGGAGCTTGCTGGCTATGGCTGCCACAAAATACACACAAAATACACAGTTAGGGTTTCCCTTGCCCCTAGGGCTATTCACACTCATCTGTCCTTATACTCCCTTGCTTATAGTGGGTTCCTATGCCTGTCTTCTAACAAATCTTTGACTTGAAATTCAGCATGTAACATTTTCTTGATCTCTCCAATTCCCATGACATCATCACCTGTAATGATCAAGTCATCCACATAGATGACTAATATCACATAACCAACCCTTTTCTTCTTTGTGAATAGGCTATGATCAGCCTTGCCCATAGTGAAACCAAGTTTCTGTAAGCATGCACTTATTTTAGCATTCCAAGCTTTAGGTTCTTACTTTAGCCCATACAATGCTTTCTTCAATCTACACACACGTGTAGAAAAATTTGCATGTATATAGCCCTTGGGCTGATCCATGTATACTTCCTCAACCAAATCACCATTTAGAAAAGGATTCTTCACATCCATTTGATACATACTCCATCCTCTAGATGCTGCCAATGCAATCATTGTTCTCACAGTTGCCATTTTAGCAATGGGGATGAATGTCTCCTCATAATCAAAACCATATTATTGTGCATACCCTTTTGCCACAAGTCTTGCCTTGTATCTTTCCAGTATCTTTCCAATGTGCCATCTGATTTGCACTTCACTTTGTATACCCATTTGCAACCAATAGCCATTTTGCCTTCAGGCAATTCAACCAAATCCCAAGTGCCATTTTTAGCCAATGTTGAATATTCCTCATCCATTGTCTTACACCAATGATTATCCAAAATATCTTCAAAAAACTTTGTGGGTTCCTTGAAGCTAGTGCCTTTTTCCATATATGCATAGTGCCTCATTGTATAACCACTATATGTAAGCCTATCCACAGGCTTCCTAACTCTTTCTGATCTCCTCAACTGAGGTGCAATATGAGACTCTCCTCTTTCATGAGGTGGTACATATCTATGTCTCACATTGGGAGTCACAAATGATGGAATACCAAACTCACTATCCAAACTGTCAGTGCTAGGTGAATCATAACCACAAGTGAGTGGCCCTATAACATCATCAAGTTTGCCTTTGCCTTTATCCACATTTCTCCCCCTCACATACCCGTGTCAAAGGACAAAGATGCTGAAGCCCTCAATCTACCTGTCCAAGGACTAATAAATGTAGTAGCATCTTGAGAAGGCCTAGAATTTCTACACCCTCATTTGTATGTGCATGTACATAAGTCTCCTGACAAGCATCATCATCATTCATCAAGATGGTCTTCTTCTCATGCCATGATTTTAGGTCATCAAATACTACATCTCTTGAGACCAATGTCTCATGAGTAGAAGGATTGTAGCATTTGTATACTTTCCTATCTTGTGCATACCCAATAAAGATGGCCTTTTCTACCTTTGGATCAAGCTTCTTCATCTTTCCATCTAGAACATGTACATATTCCAAGCATCCAAAAACCTTAAGATGGCTAATGTACGGCTTTATCCCATAAAGCCTCTCATGAGGAGTCACCTCATGTATCCCTGATGTTGGTGTACGATTCATGACATACACATAAATCATTACAGCCTCTGACCAATATGCATTTGGTAGGCTCTTCTCATTCAACATGGCTCTAGCTGATTCCATGATCACCTTGTTTTTCCTTTCTGCCACACCATTTTGTTGTGGTGTGTACCTGCATGTCAATTGCCATTTTATCGCATGGGCTACCAAGAAGTGATCAAAGTCTTTAGAGACATATTCTCCACCACTATTAGATCTCAAGCATGAGATCTGGTAAGCCAATTCTTGAAGTCCTAAAAAGCATCCATGACATCACTCTTGTGCTTCAGCACATACAACCATGTGTACCTACTATAGTCATCTATGAATGACGCATAGTAACGTGATCCCCCAAAAGATGCGTTCTGTGAGGGTCCCCATACATTAGAATGTACAAGCTATAATGGTCTAGTAGTAGTGCTTACATGCCTCATAAATGGAGCTTCCCAAATTGACATAATTGATATACATGTCCTAATTCCACATGCTTGAACTTAGGGAGTCCAATTACAATTTTCTTATTCTACATATTCTTCAGCTTTTGAATGATCAATCCTTTTATGCCATATCTCAATGTCCCTTATTGCAACATTGTCATGTGAGTACATAGCAACATCTAATGTTGGAATTTTTGTATCCAATGTAAACATCTTGCCATTTGTCCAAATACCTGTACATCTGTACCTGCCTCATAGAAAAGTCCATAATGTAATGTGGACTTCACATATCTCAATATGCGTCTGACTGCATCCAAATGTGGCTTTCTAGGTACTTGCATAAACTAACTCACAAGACCAACAACGTAGCTCAAGTTTGGCCTTGTAATGGTCATGTAGATCAAACTCCCCACTATCCTCCTGAACATAGTAGGGTCTTCTATCTCATCCCCAACATCAACACTCAACTTTACATTCTGCTCCAACGGGACTGAAAGTGGTTTGCATGCTGTCATACCATACTTGGACAACATATCCAAGCCATACTGTCTTTGGGACAGCCATATACCATTATCACATTTGATCATCTCAATGCCAAGGAAGTACCTTAGCTCACCTAAATCCTTCATCTCAAACTTCTTCTTCAAAAAATCCTTGACTTCAGCAATCCCACTATCACTATTGCCTGTAATAATCAAGTCATCCACATAGATGACTATGATGACCAAACCTGCATCTCCCTTTCTCACATAAAGTGAGTGATCAGCATCAAAAACATAAAAGCCAATATTGACAAGATACTCTCTGATCTTGTCAGACCATGCTCTAGGTTCTTGCTTGAGCCCATAGAGCGCCTTCTTCAACCTGCACACATACGTGGGATGCTCTAAATATTCATAACCTGCTAGTTGATCCATATACACTTCTTCCTGCAAATCACCATGCAAGAAGGCATTCTTCACATCCATTTGCTACAACCTCCAACCTTTGGCTACTGCCAAAGCAATCACACATCTGATAGTTGCCATCCTAGCAACTGGACTGAAGGTTTCTTCATAATCTATGCCATATGTATGGGCATAGCCTTTTGCAACCAGCCTAGCTTTGTACCTACTAATAGAACCATCTGCATTGTGCTTAATCTTATAAACCCACTTACATCCAATACCTTTCTTGTCCTTCAGAAATGATACTAGATCCCAAGTCTTATTGGCCTCTAATGCAGCCATCTCCTCATCCATTGCTGCATCCCAATGAGCATGACCAACAGCCTCCTCAAAACATGTGGGCTCAACATCCTCAACTAGTTTCACCATATAAGCATAATGGTGAGCTGCATAACCTTAAAAACCAAATCTTTTAACAGGGTATCTGACCCTGCTAGATCTGCGTACCATTGAACTCAATGGAGCCTTTACATTACTATGAGCTCTCTGTACACCTGGTGTCTTGACAGAAGGAATACCAAGCTCATCATCCAAGCTGTCTGAGCCACTAGAGTCTCTATCAATAACTGCATCAATGCCATCTGACACTTTATTCTTTCCTTTGTCTTTACCTGTAGTGCTACGAGATGCACCTGAAGGACTACCAAATGATGTCTCTGGTCCACTAAGAGTCTATGATTCTTGCTTTTCAGCCTACACATGAGTGTCATGATCATCATCATCATCCAATGCATCACCACTAGATGCATACCAACTACTCATTTCATCAAAGATGACATCCTTGCTCACTTTGAACTTACATGTGACAGGGTTATAACAAAGATACCCTTTTTGCTCTAAAGAGTATCCAATAAAAACACATTTTTCTGCCTTTGGATCAAGCTTCTTCCGTAGCTCATCTGGCACATGAACGTATGCAACACAGCCAAATACCTTCAAGTGTTATACATCAGGCTTCTTGCTAGTAAAGCATTCTTCAGGAGTCATCCCATGAACTGCAGCTGTGGGAGTTTTGTTCATAATATAAACAGCAGTATGAATAGCCTTAGACCAAAAATGCTTAGGCATATTCTTTTCAGCCAACCATCAAGGCGCGTGCAACTTCTACAATATGCTTGTTTTTCCTTTCTGCAACCCCATTTTGCTATGGGGTATATATGCATGTGAACTGTCTCTTTATCCTATGAGACCTTAGAAAATCCCTGAACTCATTCGATAGGTACTCTTCCCCTCCATTTGACCTCAAGCACTTTACTTTCAAGCATGTTTCTCTTTCAACTACAGCCTTGAAAGTTCTAAAGTGGATCAAGGATATTTCTGCTTACATCTCTGTCATGTGAAAAGGGTTGTCTTACCTGCTTACCAAATTGACATGCTTTCCATACCTTATGAAATTCTGCAACTCTAAATGTAGGAAAACCTGTAACCAACCCTTTGGACTACATTAATTTCAGCCTTTGTACATTTGCATGTCCAATGCATTTGTGCCAAATTTCAATATCTGCAACAACACCTTTTCCTTTAGCATACATAGCAGCATTCATAGTAGGAATTCCAGCATCCAGAGTAAACATACGTCCAACTCTACTTCCCTTTGCTACCAACCTGCACTTGTCATTGAAGTTTTCTACAAAGCATCCCTTTGCATTAAATCTAACTTGCAGCCCTTGCTCTACCATTTGACCGACTGACACCAAGTTCTTTGTAATAGATGGTACATGTAATACATCTAAAAGACTCTTTGTCTTACCATCATGCAAGGACAAGGGAACTTTTCCAATGTGTGAAATTGGGTGGCATGAATCATCACCCATTTGCACATAACCTGCATTTTGCAAATCTTGCATCTCTCCAAACCATTCTGCATGGCTGATCATATGATTGGATGCACCTGAATCAACATACCAAACATCATCATGTGTTCCCTTTCCTGTAACAGCATTCAGTATATGCTGCATAACAAGCAGACGTTCATTTTTGTCTTCATTTTGTCGCGAAGACGATGCATAATTTCCTTGCTGCAACTTACCACTACGAATATCATCTTTCTTAGCATAACATTGGGCTGCAATATGACCTGTTTTGCCACAGTAGTGACACACAATACCAGAGTTGTTAGAATCTATGTTCTGCCATCCACCTCTTCCTCTAAATCTCCCCCTCCCTCTAAAGTTACCACGACCTCCTGAAACCTACATATCGCCAAATTGTTGATTCAATCTGTTTTGCTGGTTGTTACTACCACGTCCTGTACCACGGCCTCTTGAACAGAACCTGCCACATCCCCTTCCTGAACTGGAGTAGAAAGCTTGGACCTGTTCACCACTTCTTTCAAATGTCTCACTCTGCATGTTGATCTCTTCAGTAATCATAAGGGAGACCAACTCATCGAAATTAGGAAATGGCTTTTTGACATATATACAGAAGTTACAAAAGACTTCCAAGCCTTTTCATTGTTAAGTCCACCCAAGGTAGACGACACCAAATCATCATCATCGGGCATTGCATCAATCGTTGCCAATGCATCTGCAATGCTCCTTACCTTCAGTGCATACTCATTAATAGACATCTTCCCTTTCTTCAATGTATTCAACTCTTGCTTGAGTTGAATCTTTTGTGCCTTTGTATTTACGGAAAACATACTTTCAAGTATGGTCCAAGCTGCATATGAATTCTCTGTATTTCTAATATGTCCCAGCATATTATTGTCAATTACTGCAGACAGCCAATACATGACCTTCTTGTCTTTTGCATTCCATTCCTTCCATGCCTTTGTCTCTTCTGCAGTTGGAGGATCACTCACCTCCGGCTCCTTTTCTTCACCTGAAACAAACTCGTAGAGGCCTTTTCCAATAAGAAAGTTCGTGACATGGAACTTCCATGAGGGGTAGTTGTTCTTGTTGAGCTTCTCAATGATGGGGCTTCCACTGTTCTCTGCCATTATCACAAAACTAATACCAAACAGCAAGCAAATCTTCTCCAACCCTCAACCTGTAGTGCATAGCAATACACCAGACAGCCTTTTTTACTATTTGCTCAACAATACATGCAATCTGCAACCTGTTTGCAGATAAACCTTATGTTTGCTTCTTGCAAATACCTCAAGAATTACAGAGTCACAATCTGTAACCTGCGTACACACTTTCGGTCAAAACAGCCGAAATCACAGTGTACACTGAAACTGCTGTCCGTAACCTTGCGGCTCTAAAATGGGGCCTGAAACGGCCTCAGATGCCCAAAATAACTGCGGATAAGCCCTATAGGGCTTTTCTGCAGAATACACAACGCTCTTCGTGCACACCAAATCTCACTGCAATCTGAGATTTTTGCTCGGCCCTGCTTCCGATGCCTCCACAGGCGCTATCCAAGAGAAAGAGTGGAAGGATGGAAGAGCTTCTTACCCTTGGCTTGCTTGCTCGAACCTTGATTCTTCTCCTTCACTTCAGCCTTCAAAATTAGCCTCTCTCAGTGGCATGACTCTGATACCATGTCAAGAATTGCGTGGTGGGGGAACTTGCTCAAGATGTTGCGCCGAATACACACAGAATGCGCCGAACACACACAGAATGCACAAGGAGAAGCTCACTCAAGAGACAAGAAGAGAGATGGAGGCCAAAACGTTTTCTTGCTCGTTTCTTCTTCTTCTTCCACACTCTTTACAATGTACACAAAGTATAGATAAGATACAACATAAAGGAAAGTGGCCTACTAAGTCAAACAATGCATAACCGACTACACTAGTCGACTGGCACTATAACTATGCCAACTGTAAATAAGTGTAACAACCTGAATATAATAAGTAATGATTCAATGGCCATGTGAGAGTAATAATGACCACCGATGTGTTAAGTGTAGACGTGTGGACCCATCTAACCAGGTGGTCCATCATCAATGTCCGCATGTGTTGAGCTTGTCATCTCAACATCATCTACTTTGCCTTGTGTAGGCAACCCTTCCTTCACATGTTGCATAGCAAACAACCTGTCATCCTCCTCCATACCACTAGACAAAGCATAATTACCATGTTGCCTCCCTCTTGCTCTCTGATCATTCTGCTTCTTGTAGCAATCCTTAGCTACATGCCAGTATTTGCCACAATAATGACAATCCTTATTTGCATTTGATTGCTGTCCATGACTCATTTGAGGTTGCTGCCAAGTGCCTCTTCCTCTAGATGAATAACCCCCTCTTCCATGAGCATTTGAGGCACCTCTATTTGCTTGAGGCTGTCTATTTTTCCATCCAGTGCTTTGCTGTCCACCAGTTGCATATGCATTTCTAACACCTCTTTCTCTAAAGTTTGACCTTTCTCTTTCACCTCTACCCCTTTGATTTTAGTAGAAGACACTGTCCCTACTATCTTTAGACCCACTGGAACTTGTGTTGAGTCCAAGTTTCACTTATTCATGCAAAAGAAGTACCACAATTTCATCAAAGTGAGGCTGCTCCTGACTTACTGATATGGAAGTGTCAAACTGCTTATACTCATCTCCAAGACCATGGAGGGTAGTGGCCACCAAATCATCATCCTCAACTTTAGCTTCAATTGAGCGTACTTGTTCTGCAATGGTTCTAATCTCACTCACATAGTCTTCAATAGACCTTCCATTCCTGGATATGTGGCTGAATTTTTGCTTCAGTTGTGTCTTTCTCGCATGAGTGACATGCCCATAATTCTTCAACAATAAGTCCTAAGCAACTTTTGGTGAAGTACAGTTTGCAATTTGAATAGCTTTTGTGTTTGACACACATAAGGACAGACAATTCAAGACAACAATTGCAAAGGCACTAAGGACATCAATTGCAATAGAGTTGTGTGAAAGATCGAGTGAGTACAACAATTTATATCCTACTCATGATCCTTCACCAGTCACACTATGACAAGAAATCGATCCATTTGGATAGCAAAATAGAATAGCTCGGAGTCACCATGTCCTCTGTGTTTTTATTTTGGCATATCTTAAATCAAACCTCTAGCTAAGGACATTGCTGCAAAATATAGGCTCCCTCTATAGAAATCAAAACACGTTTTTCTTTTTGAAGCTTCCTTTCTCAGATAGCCATGGCCGTTGTAGCTCTGGTCACTACAATGGGCTCCGCTTCCTTCACTGTCTCAGATTCTTCACGATTGTAGCTACCATAAGATATCAAGCAGCAACCATGGAATGGCATCTCTTTGATCTCGACTCTAGGCTTGACTAGACCTCACGGTGCGAAGGGTGTAGCTCGTCGTAGAAGAACGGACTACAGGTTGCAGTTGATTGTGCTACAAATGTAGCCACTTCTCAACACCCAACATTCCTTTAGCGCCCAATCACCATCGTTTGATCTCTTTATGATGAGGTCGATTGCAAGAATGATCGAACTAGTCTCGACTGTAGGCTAGATAGCTCACACTCAATTGCTTTTCTCAACACTATCTCTTATGCAAAACATCACAGTCTTCTTCCACATTGAATCACCAAGTGCTCTGACTAAACCTCCTCGCTACCTTGCAACTACAAGAGATGGAGGGAGGGGTTGATGAAGTTGATTAAAAATATTTGATAACCACTCTAATACCATATAATGAATCAGGGAGAGAGATGGAGAAAGACCAGTCCAAAAGGGTAGCAATCATGCTTCATGTTCAGTCCATTATCATCACATAGACATGTCAACTGTAGTACTACACCCTCATTAAAAAACCAAGTAACCTAGATCTAACCATGGTTAAGTCAATATGACTTAACCTTATTCAACTAAGGTAGACAACTAACCAAAGACTATGACCTTGACTCTTCAACATGTTTTGCATAGATTTGGCTATCTCTCACTCACTCACACACACTCTCTCACACATGCTCTCTCTCAATAGCACATTGGAATAATCAAGAATAATCATCCATAACCCCTCTTGGTCATGAATACCCCTCCCAAGAGGTATGCCTACTATGAAAGGTCATCGGAACCTCTACAGTGTCCTTTCGTAGCTCAATAGTGTCACTGTCACTTTAGTCTTTACTTGAGTCTTCAACAGCTACTTCTTCGACTTCTTTGAACTATTTTGAACTTTTATTCATATGTTTCCAAGGTTACAAAAATTCCCCAAGCTACATATTCATCCAACATAACACTTACAGAGGCATACATAATAGAAACATAGGCTCTACAGACGGTCAACAGAGGGTTAATAGAAAGTCATCAGAAAGCCTTTAGCTAAACTAAAACCATTCAAAACCATCAATAATCATTCAATAAGCTTCCAAAAACTCTCAAAATCCATCAATTATAATTCCATCCTCTCATTCAGAAAGAAAACATAGCAAAATAGAAGCTCAACAGAACCAATTAGGCACTATCAAGACATCAACAGGACATGTTAGAACATCATATCTCCATTGAAAGACATTATGAGCTTCTAAAACCTAATCAACCTTATCTAAAACACTCTTAAACACTTTCAAACTAATCATCATAGAAAGTCTATAAAAAATCAACCATTCAGCCCTCAAAAATAACAAAAATTAGCCAAAAAATCAAGTCATTTCAGCAATCAACATATCGACACCTAGGTTGTGGCTTTTACATTAGGTTCACTAGTAGTGATGTCGAAGGGAAATTGGGTCAAGCCACAAATCTACAAAGGATAAGTAGTGAAGCAAGACAGAAGATGGAAGTGTTTCACCATCAAGGATGAGTGTTATACCAAAGGTTCTAGGACTTCCATGTTAACATCAAGTAAGGAAGAGGAAAGCAGTTAGGAAACATTTGCACTTCTAGTAGAAGGTAGAGGGGCAATTCAAGTACAACATAAATATTAGAATTATCAAGAGTGAGGCTCCTTCAAAGTTCTATAAAAGATAGTGGAAAAGTTGCAAAGGAGACAAAATTGTGATTTTCTAAGAAGAATCATGAACCTTACTGAATACAAGAAGGATGCTTCCTTAGGACACAAATATTTAAGTCACATGAGAAGATATGAGCAAATAATGAAGTTAGGATAGCTTCATCATCTTGGGAACACCACTTGAAGAGAGTAGGACTCACAAGATAGTGTGAGAATTTGGACAAACTAAATGTGTGTGGAGATGGTACATATAGCACATAAAGAACATGCTCTTTTGTAATTCTCTGTGGCAAGGGGCATTAGAAAAAAAATGAACTCACAAATGGGCCTTTTAGCCCCCCCTCTCCTCCTTAAAACAAGGAAAAGAGGAGAGAAGAATAGTAAAATAATCCTCCTCTCTCTCCACTTTTGCAATCTCTTTTTGCCTTTTTTATATTATCTACAAAGATATACTCAGATTCCTTCTCTCTCCTCATTCAAGAATTCTTTTTCAACCAAATTTTATATTCACAAAGGAGTTAGTTATGGGAGTATGGTGCTTCGTTTTCAATGCAAAATGATTAGTAGATACGAGGTAATTGATTTTTTAATCGAGAACAAGGAAAATGAAATTTCAGAAGTTCCTTTTAAGATATTTTGGGGATTTTTTATATCCTAGCTTTTGGTCAAAAAACAAACCAAGTGGTCAAATTACGTGTTTTTTGGAGATATTTTTGGAGGAAAAATAGAAATATCTAAACTACAAAAAGTCTTGGACATCCCTACCCTCTGAGCTATTTCCCCCCATATCTATACTCTCTCATGGCTCTATTGTGACCTCTTCTCTGTGTTTATGCAACCTTCATTAACAGAGTGAATTACTTACACCCTCCTTTCCCTTGGCACTTTTGTGTGCCTCTCTGTGCATCTCCACTCTATCTCTTGTGACAACCAAGTAGGCTCCCCCTTTCTATTAATAGTAAAATGAATATAGGAAAGAAGGAGCTGCATATTGAGGTAGAGATTGAATATGACCCATTATTCAAAAGAACCCAGCGTACGAGTGTCAACCCTCAGGTTTTGTAGAGTTATAGGCAAATGGGATTGAAGCATATGGATTTGTGGTTGATGGGGGATTCTACCCAATTGACCCCTTAAACAATAGACCTCCAACTTTCTCAAGAATCAAAAATTTGCTGAAGTATGTGTGCGAGGGTGAAAATGGGTTACTTGGTTATACTAGGTGGCTCAATGATCAGGCGTTCAAAGTATTTACAACTTGCCAAGCAACCATAAAAACTTGCCATGATGTGATCGTTGCACATCAACTTCATATACAATAGCTCATATGAAAAGTGATACAACTGAATGACACTATAATTCAACAAAACTATCAAATTATTTCAATGCAAGACACTATCCATGACATTGGTATCTCATATGAGGAGGCAAAGGCACAATTGGAAGACTTGAGAAAGATCAATAACAAGCTAACACAGGAGCGCAAATGAAAGAAGGAGCCAATCAATGAGTTAATTGTGAATAGTGGCTGGTGGAAGCGACGTATCAAAGCATGTAAGGTAGCTCAGAAAGAGAACCTAGGTGAGGGTGAGGTTGGATCATGTATTAGTAGATTGCTGAAGGCAAGTACAATGGAAAATGCTTTGAGCAATCATAAGTTTAAGGTTGGGAAGGAAAAGGTGATTGAGTGCACATTAAAAGATGTGTCAAATGAGTTCTCAGCTATGGATGCGCAATCTATTTGTGACAGGGCCGGCATTAGCACAATGACTTACTCAAAGATATTCAAAGGTGTGAAGGCTGGGTTTGGTCATGTGCTGAAGAGAAATAGAATCGTGCCTCTTTCTCAAACCTCAAAGTTAATAGAGGCCCGACGCCAACTTAATACAAAGGTTTTGGAGTTGATAGGAGATCCCATGCATGTTCAATGTGTGGAAACACTAAAGGTTGGGACCAAAAATGCATATGAGGTGAAGTTCACCGAACTCAATAATTACTATTTAGATTTGAACAAGGTGCAGTCGGCAATGGTAATATACTACAATATGTCTGTTGAGGAATGTAATGGTAAATTGCAGTTTGTTATTAAATTAGATGAAAGTAAGGTCATCAAAGGAGTAAAGCTTGAAAGAGTTAGTGTAACTCTGATGAATGGAGCTTTACAATTCGACAAGAATAACCCAGGGAACTTTAGTGTTCAATCTGAGCGCCATGTGTGGTGGCTCACTGTATTTGAAGTTCCTAAGGAAAATTTTGAGGTGTTATAGCTATTCTTTACGCATCATCGATCGTCACGAACATGGTGAGATGCTCTCGGTTGAAGGGTATTGTCAATACTTGGTTGAATGGCATTTTGCAGGAGACTTGAAAACTTTAAAATGCATGTGTGGAATCTCCAATGGTGCAAATACAAAGAATCCATGTCTATATTTCTTTACAGAGAGGGTGGAAGGAAAGGACAGAAAGAAGAACTGGCGAAAGGTGACAAGTGCTACACCAACGCACAATAGAGAAGATCCCACTTGGAAGCCCATCTTCAACATTCCCTTGGATCGTATTCACATTTATTCATTGCATGCTTTTGTCAGAATCATGGAGAAACTTGTATATGAATACATTTTCTTTGCTTATACGATGCAACCAGAAAAGGAAGCCATTGCAATGTGTAGGAATGTGGAGTGAGTGCTATTAGAAATTGGGCTACACAAGCATCAAGTGATGATTGAAAAAGATGAGAAGAGTTCAAGAAAATCTGGTAACTTGCCAAAAAAGCCTTGCTTAATTGGAGGAGCAAAGGCTAGGAAGTTTCTCTCAGTACCCATCAATGAGGAAGGGAATGTCATGGTTTGTAGGGCGTAGGACTACGATGGGTGGAAAAAGTTACATTCTACAGTTCCTGATCGAAGTAATGGAGGAAAAAAAAGATTGGCCAAAGCTAAGGCTTGGATAAGTCTTAACAAATTGGCTCCCTTCGCAAGATGGTGTTTAACAATGAAGATAAGCAAGAATTTATCAATGTTGTGCATAGCTTCTACGAAAACATGGTGGAAGTATGGGGCAAAAGCTCTATCACACATTACATGGTGGATACTAAGTTAATATTTTAAAATTGTATGAATTGTATAAACTATTGAGCATAGTTTTACTCCTGTGTGATATGTGTAATATCCTTGGCCATGTAAACATGTTGCACTTTGACTAACCACCCTTCATGAGTAATTTTGAAAGCAATGATATGCCCTTTCCAGTGATTTTTTATATCCTCTCTTTTTCTTCTTTTGACCTTGTGAGAGCCTTTGCAAGAGGGCAACATGGTCACCCAATCATTTATGCAAAAGGTTTTGGGCTCCCAATTTCCGTCTACTCCTTGGCCATAGACAGTGCAGGAGTTTATTAAATGATACGGGCGCCTTTTGGATGCCATACTTAGATTGAAATCGCAGAGAAAAGCGCTCACTGAGAAAGGCAAATGAGCAAAGAAAGAAGCTCACTGAGAAAGACGAATGAACAAAGAAGAAATACTAAAAAGACTAATGAAAATATAGTGGGGGCGCCAAAAGCTCCGGACTTTCAAAAAAGTTATTATTAACTTCACAACATCGTTATCATAACCAGTTTTGTCAAAATTTATAAGTAAATAAGGACTTCGAGACCATCAAAACATGCCAGAGTTTGAAAAATAAAGCTAAACTCTCGAAAAAGAGAGCAAATAAAAGTGTTGATAAATTGGCTGCAGACATGATGGAATCACGTCGTGTCACTAAAAGAGTGTGTTATGAAGCCTCAAGTGCCAAAGAAAACCATGCCAAGTGGCTAAAAACAAGGCTTCGACAAGGCTGCAAATGGGTTCAAAAAGAGCTAAGATAGTAAGATAAAAAATGTGAGTCAGTGTGAATGCAATTCATAGTTTAAGAGAGAAAGAGAGAGTGTGCATCTATGTGAATGAGTCTCACAGTTTAGGGTTATATAAAAGAGGGTTTCACTTTCTATCTTATTCATTGAGTTCTCACATCTCTTGTGCATGAAAAAGATGGTTAGGTCCAAGGTAGTTGCAAATAAGCTTCTGCTCAGAGCCCCATATCATGTTCAGCCCCTTGGAGCATCTACTAGCTCAGGTGCACCCCCTTCTCAACCTAATCCACCTTCCTCAAGTCGCCCTCACAAGGGTCCTCCTCAGCATCCCCACAAGAAATGCAAGTGGAAGCCAGGTACAGTGGCATTGAGAGAAATTAGAAGGTAGCAATGCTCTTTTGATCTCATCATTCTGAAGGCGAGCTTCTTGAGACTTGTTCACGAGATTGTGCAAAACCTCTACTGCACACAGAAAGCAAAAGGTGGTTTTTGGCACAATATCAAGATAGACCTGATCGCTTCACAAAAGAATGTCTTCATACTCTGTAGTGTGCTGGAGAGGCCTTTTTAGTTGACTTGATGACTGATGCTGCTCAACGTTGTGCAATACATGCGAAGTACATCATCGTAACTCCCAAGGACTTCCAACTTGTAAGAAATCTTCAAGTAGTGAAGGATGCATTCGTTCCAATGAAATGAATACAATTTGCAGTGTTATCTTTTTTGGCATAGTGTTATCCTCGTGCATTGGACATATGACTATGTCCTAGTGCAAAACTATTCTATGTACCCTTAAAATATGAATTAAAAATTTACACTTGTCCTTCGCTCTCAACTTTGGCTATGCATCTTTGCTGTATTTTCAATTCTTACTTACAGTTTTTGTTAGCACTGTCAATTTCAATAGGAATAACATGCAAAAATTTGCCATTTCTTGTTGTAGACTTTACTCCTAATGCCTCTGTATAGTTTATGTGGTACGAAGTTTCTAAGGGCCAGTAGTTGCGATGTTGATTTCTCAATTATCAATCCATCCATAATTTTGGTGTGGGATAATTTTTAAAACACTAAACTATATCGATATGCGATGAAACTTCACACGCGCACTCGTTAGGTGGCCAAGAGCCCAAATTATTTGGCTCCAGATGCCAGACTTTGGACCAGGGGTCTGTAGACACTTTTTTTAAAAAAAATTAGGCTCTTGGCCACCTAAAAAGTGCGTGTGTGAAGTTTTGTCGCATTCTGATACAAGGTTATGGATTTACGATCACATGATGGACAGTGCATATGAAGCTTCATTAACCCGGTTTTGGGGTTTAAATGGGTTAAAAGTTCAATCTTCTTTTCATTTTCACATCTTGATTTCTTTGCTTCTTCCATTTTCACATCCCCAACCTTTGTCTCTTCTCTGTCTTGCCCTCCTTGAGCTTGCATGGCACGGACCAAGCAAGCATGTCGTCGTTTTGGCCCCGGGACATCACACCAAGGCCCACCACTTGGAGCACAAGGTGGAGCCTCCTCTAGTGTAGCTCAGGTACTCCCCGTAGAGCACAAGGACCACCACAAAAGAAGAGGAGATGGAAATCAGGCACTGTCACCCTTCGAGAGATAAGGATAATCCAACGCGGATACGAGCTTCTCATCTCGAAAAGTTCTTTTCATAAAGTTGTTCGAGAAGTCATGTAAGACTTGGAGCTAAAAGGGATGGGAAGATTTTGGGCACGAGCGCGGGATGGCCCACCAGCAGGAAGGTGGACCACTGCAGCAATGGAGGCCCTACAAATCGCTACAGAGGGGTTTCTCATCGACTTGTTCGATGATACACAACTTGTAGCCATCCATGCAAAGCATGTTACAATCACAGATAAAGACATGAACTTTATCATTCGACTTCGACACGGCAAGGGGACCTTGCCATAGTTTACTAGATTAATGATGCAAGGTTTGTAATGAGTGTTACAGCACCATAACATCTTGGAAGCCCAAAAAAATTTGTATACTCTGCCACATTGGAATATTTATTTATATATACATAATATCTCATGCGATGTGTACTGAATTCAAATAATTGAGTAAAGTTGTTTTGTTTTGTTTCTTGAAATGCATGACTCTTAATTTTTGTTTAACGTACGAATGCATCAAAAGTAGTAATACGTATGGATACAAGTTACTTTATTGCTTACGCACAATCGCAAGTACAATACTACGCATTGAATTATGTTAATATATGCATATGTATCATTCACGTACCACACATTATCATCACACTTACACAATCACAAGTACAATACTATGCATTGAATTATGTTAACATATGTGAATGCGTCATTCACATACCACACATTATTGTCACACTTATATGAACCACACATTTATTTAATAAATATTTATTTGTAGGGACAAAGTAAAGTATCTTATATTCATAAAGAAAAATACATGTGATGGTTATTAGTGATGGTAGACACAAAAAGACGATAGCCAACAAGAACTCTCAATAGTTCCTTGGCTTTTTCATCGGTGGAGAGGAGGGTTCACCTCCCTAATTCTTTTTCTTGATCGAAGTGCGGTTTCTTCTTGACTCTAGAACTCTAGTGGCACTTTGGTACAGGGCATAAGTCCATTGAATCCTAGCCTAAATGGGGAATACTAGCTTTCTTTATATCTTGGCTACTTTGGCCCACTATTCCTCTAGAATGTGCTATCAAAGAAAGCTGAATTCCACCTTCTACTCCTAGTTCAAGTCTGGTAGTGCCTACTGCAATATTTCAATCCTCTTCTCTACTTCAACATTGCATTATTCTAGTGCTTGGTAGTGCTCCACATGATCTACTACTTTTGATCGACAAAATTGGTGTTGATGAAGAAGTTTAATCGTTGTCATAAACATAACCTGGAACACCAAGAATTTGTTCCATGCTTCGCGACTCTGCAGGCCAGCATCGATAGGTAAGTAAGGAAATGTTCTTAATGGCAATATTGCTCTACTTCCCCTCATTAAGTTTTCTTGTAAATGTTAGATTTTGTTGGTTCGCTCTAATGCCACACGCTGCTAGAGATGGTCCACTTTAGTAGAAAACCCATCACATAGTTTAGCTTTATGTTGCAACTGATCAAGCTCCTCTTTGGAAGACAAAAAAAGAGATACAGAAGCTAGAGGAGGAATAGAAAGAACAGTCACCTTTTGGTGAAGTTCTTCAATAAGCTTCTTTTGGGACTCTACAGTTTCCTAAGAGTGCTACAACTAACCCTCACTACTACCAAGTTTACTAGCCAAAGTGACCATATCCTCAAGGGCAGAATTTTTCTCGAGTGTCAGAGATGCATTCTCCTCCCCCAATTTCGCAACCTTAGATTTCAGCTCTTGAATGGTTGCCTTCTATGAATCCATTAAGGCTGTGGCAACAATCATTTGTTTATGGATATCACTGAGCCTTTCTGAAGATAGATCCT
Source organism: Lygodium microphyllum (assembly GCF_053477565.2). Taxonomy (NCBI): domain Eukaryota; kingdom Viridiplantae; phylum Streptophyta; class Polypodiopsida; order Schizaeales; family Lygodiaceae; genus Lygodium; species Lygodium microphyllum. Next base: position 46,708,388 of record NC_141156.1, read on the forward strand.
CTAGTGCCTGACTCAACTAACTGGTTACGGAATCCACCTTGTCTTGCATGGAAGTGTAAACATTTGTGTACAATGTTTAAAGACAAGAAGTGAGGGAGGTTTCCAGAGTAGACTGGACACTTGAAACCATATCTGGAAGCATGGGTCCAGATAATATGGTTTGTAAAGATGAAGGGATCTGTGAATCTAGCTATCCTTCTCTTTGTGCTGCAAATAAATTGGTACAAGAGAGGAATGAAGGAAGGGCACTGCCAGAAACAGTAGCAGTAGATGCTTGTACAAGGGAATCTAGTACAAGAGGAGTAGAAGGACCCTTTGTACGAAGGCATTTCTATCGAAAAAAAACAATAGGGGACTCTTCATCTTCTGAATTAGGTTGCATGGACGGAGGAGAAGGGACTGAAGGTGGAGGCTGCATCGGCAAAGGAGCAGGATTAGGCATGGGTACACCACTAGGAGGATGTGTAGAAGTGATAATGCGCTATAAGAAGGTATCACAGGAGACATTACTGAGTTGACCCTTCCGTACTCGCTCAAAATGTTGATCCATTTTGGATAGTAGAAAGCCTGCCCAATTGAATTTAGCACCCTTTAGAATCTTCACAAAATATGTGAATAGTTCCTTGGATAGATACTTAGTTGTAGATTTGCCTATGGTCGTGGAGGAGAACTGACATAGCTGCTTCCATACTGGAGAAGAGATATGGGCAATAGATACCCCTGAATTGTTAATAAGTTTGTTGAGAAGCAAGGGGGTAGAAGTTTCCTTCTTCAAGAGCATGGCAATCTCTTCAACAATAAGTAACTGGTTTTTGCCGGGCACAAATGAAGTAGAAATGGGCAAGCACAGTGCTTCATTGATATTAGATATAGATAAACAGAAGGTGTGGTTAAAAACCAAACTAGACTGGTTCTTATAAGAAGCCAAGAAGGAGTAACAAAGCTTCTCATCCACAAGTGACAATTTGAGGGAAACAAATGGGCAGAGGCTTGCACGTCAGATGCAATCTTCCTCTAAAAAGGAGGGAATAATCATGGACTGCGAGGGGACCATGTTGCACCACAATCGGAGGGGTAGAAGAAGGTGCCATTCAGACTATATAAAAAACCCACACACACACAAAACCAAGAATAAAAAGAGAAAACCTACAAAACCACCACTGAGACCATCAATAGGAGAAAGATTTATGACAAGATTGACTAAACTGGACCCTCACAAGAAAACCGCATCCTTCAAAAAATTTGACATGACCTACACACATATATGATCAAAAGCTTCGTGATATGCATAACAATCAAGCACCCTGATCTCGTAGACAAGCACACAATAGAAAAAAAAAGTATCACGCACACTATAACCCAGGCATAGACTCAAAAAGTCATGACTGAACCAAAAACCCAGACTGAAATGTAAAGAACACAAATCAGACTAATAATCCCAAATCCCACATAACATTCAGTGTCCTACAATGCGGTGAAGGGGTTGGGTGAAACTAACGACTCATTTTTTTAGATGATCAATTAAGCACTATTCATTGTTAATTTAATCCATTAATGCATGGTGAGTTGGAAACATAGCCTAGCCCCTCTCAGACTAGACACAACTTAACTTGACTAGATCTCTACTGATGTAGTTTATTTTTACAATTATATGATGTGTGGCGCAAAGCGCATGCATACGTGACTTCAAGGGGTTCATTTCAACTATAATTTAAATGTGTCTGTAATGCGTATGCATGTGCACTGTGAATGGTTTTCAATTTACACAAATTAACTGGGTTATAGTGCAAAGGTGCATGTGCAATAGCAGGGTTCCTTTTACAATTAACGTTTAGTTCATTTTATTTACAATTTTATGATGTGTAGTGTGTTCATTTGGTGTGTGCAATGGTTAGTTGATTTGTATTACAATTAAATGTGTATTATGGTGCAACATGAGAGAGGAAAAAAGAGGAAAAAATTGGTGATGTGTGGGTCTGTTTGCAAAGTCTAATACCACATCCTCAAAGATGGAATACGCAATCCACAAAAAAACTGACAAAAGGTCGACTAACAATAGTCATCCTTCAGTACAAAAAAATCGGAAACCAACTAATACCTTGACAAAAAAAAAAAGATACCCATGACCAAAATAAATAAAAAATGGACATGAAGGAGAAAAAGTTGATCAATTAAGGGGGAGTTTGTTTTGTTTTTTTTTTGTGTCAATGATGTGGAATGTGAAGTGTGATAAAAAGATATATGAGCATCATTTTGGTTTGTTGTGGTTTGGATTTTGCTTCGTGTGTTTTTATTTGTTTGGTTTTTTGGTTTGCTCACATTCACTCAAATGAAATGAAAGAACAGTCACTCACCCGCACAACAGACATCACTCGATTTGAATAATGATGGAAACCCAGTCTCATACTCGGTTTAGAAATCAACAAGGGAGATGGTTCAGAGGAAGTATGCCAGTGTGCACAATTGATGGTGCATTAGTGCGTCCAACCCCGTCTGGCATAGGTGCAAGCAGAAAGGCTAGGGAGCCTTGTAGTGCAATGTATCAAATGGGGTGATGTGTCATGTGGTGATGGTAGGGACTGGTCCCATATGTGCATAGGGAAACGAGAACGTACCTGACACCAAGTGTCATAACATCCCTCCATCTGCACCTCTCAATAATTGTTTGAGGAAACATCAATCACTCTCAGCCCCCCTCTGTCTCGTGCTCTATTGATAGATACATGAGAGAAGCCCATTCCTAAAACCTATTGATGGTATCCTCACTGTCACGTGTGTAGAGGGTGTATGCCTTGTGCGCAATTGATGGTGCAATTGTGCATCCTGCCATGTGTCGGCATATGGTGCAAGAAAGAAATTACAGGGTGCCTTATAGTGTCGTACACATGAATAATTTTGTGCTTTGTGCATTGAGAGGCCCATTCTATGCATGCAACTCTCCATTCACACATTTCACCTCTCTGTTGGATATAAAGGGTAAGGAGGACTGGTCACTTATCCCACCTTCTGTCTCATGCTCTATTAATAAATACAGAGGGAAGCCCCATACTCATATCCCCATCCAGTTAGGATGAAAGCGCACAATGCTCTGGGTTTTTCAAGGAGGATCAGCTTTGTCTGGTTGATGTTTTCAATGTGGATTGGTTGATGAGGAGGCATACCCAGGGTGGTAGCCAATGAGGTCGATGCTTGGATTGCATGTTGGAAACTTAGTCTATTGTAGGAATCAGAAGCACTGATGAGGTTACACGATTCAGCGCACCAAGGGAGGCGGCTCGAAAAATTCTTCTATAAGAGTTTGGCTAGAGATTCAGCAATCCTGGTTTGCAAGATGTCACCACCTTTTCCACAGCTAGCTTCCCATCCAAGGGTGTGTGTCACCTTTTCTTGGAATGAGGCCTGCTATGATAGGGAATTTCTTCCTTTTCTCCCATAACAATTTTATTTTGATGTTTTTTTTCATTTGTTATTCTTTTGCTCTATTCTCGAGGGTGTTTCCACCTTTTCTCGAAGAATATATCGGCATGACATGCATCAAAGTCCTTTTCTCCCATGACTGATATATTTTTAATTATTGTTTTCTTTTTTTTTCCTTATTGTTTTTGAAGGGTAGAATGGCAGAAACGCCATGTATCAGAACCATTACCTCACCATCTCTGCTGCATTAGATAGAAAGGAAACCAAGGAGGAGAGGAAGGTGGCTGCAAGGGGCTATCAGAACAAAGCCACATCATTAGGATCAGCAAGATGGTTATCAAGAGCATTAGGTAAAGTCATCTCGACTATCGTGCAAGGACTGAGGAAGCTATTGCGACGGTGATTATCAAGATCCCTAGGGAGGGTAATACTTCTTGAGGTGATAGCCATTAATCAAGAGGGAATCATCCAAAGCATCAACTCTTTGAACTTGGACAGAGCCATTAGGATTGACGGCAAGTACCTTATAAGGTCCCATCAAGAATTGTTTAAGATTTCATGCTTGCCAAATCGAGAATCATAAGCTAGGACTAAGTCACCTTCCTTAAACTCCTTCTGCTTAATGAAGCTGTCATGATAGGCCTTTTTGCAAGATTTCATGGCTTCCATGCACTGTAGGGCTATCATGCAAGTCTTATCAAGACACTCTAAGTGCAAGAGACTGCATTGCAGGGACTCATCATCTCCCAAGCATTCTTTGATGGTCACACACAAAGATGGTAGATTGAGTTCAGTAGGAAAGATGGCTTCTGTTCCATACACCAACTGGAAAGGGGTTTGTCTCATAGCAGCCTTATGGGAGGTTTTATATGCCCAGAGGGCCTCTGTAAGTTGATCATCCCAATCACAATGATGTGTGGCTATCGTTCTTGCCAGAATCAAGCAGAGGATGCGATGGTAACTTCGACTTGGTTGTTGGATTTAGGATAATAGGGTGTGGACTTACGATGACGAACCTTGTACAATTTTGTCAACTCTTCCATGATCTTGTTAAGGAAGTGAGTATCTCAGAGCTCTAGGGGATTGCCAAAATGGGTGATGATGTTCTTGTATAGGAATAATGCCATGCTACTACCATCATCCCACTTCAGAGCTTTAGCCTCACAACACTTGGTTATGTAGTCTATATACAGACCAAGATGTATATATTCTGCTTTCTTCTGGTTGGTGGATCAATGAAACCCACAAAATCAATTCTCCACTTCTCAAATGGCTTTAGGGGAAGGATAGGTTGTAGGGGCATGGTGCTGGATTCAGTAGGATTTCCCATTTGTTGACAAGCATCACATTGTTTGTAGTAATCATAGGCATCCTTATGGAGGGTCGGCCACCAATATCCTGCAAGTAAGGCTTTTCTGGCTATCGCGTCTCCCGTGAAGTGTCCATCATAGGGCTTCTTCTCACAGCTTCTTTTTCTCACACCTCGAGTTTCTCGAGGGATTGTTGGGTTGCAAGGAGGTTGGCTATGCCTATGTACCATGGGGTAACCATTTTGACTAGAAACAAGAAAAAATCAAAGGAAGGTCTGGATCATCTTGCTCTTCTTCATCATTGCTTTGAGGGACTTGCGATAGATGATCAGCCATGACATGAGAGAGATGATCAGCCATGACATGAGAGAGACCGAGTTTAGTAACCACTTCAAAATCAAACTCTTGAAACAAAATGAGCCATCTCATCATTCTTCCCTTCACATTAGCCTTGTTCATCAGGAAGGTCAGGGCTTCATGGTCCACGTAGAATTTGAAGTGTGTCGACAGCAGATAGTGTTAGAATTTCTCCAAGGCAAACACCATTGCTAGGCACTCAAGCTTTGTCATGGTATAGTTTCACTCTCTATCCATTACTTTTTGGCTTGCATAATAGATAGGTTGATCTAACTTAGAGGGGCCCTTTTAGCATAAGACTACACCTAGGCCTTCAACTGATGCATCAGTGTGCACATAAAACTCCTTCATCTAATCAGGAGGCTATAGGATGGGTGCTTCAAGGTGTTGAATGCCTTATCACAACTAGTGGTCCACGTGAACTCTGCATCTTTACTTAGGAGTTTATGCAAAGGGGATTTCTTTGTTGCAAAGTGTGCAATGAATCTTTTGTAATAGCCCACATAGCCAAGGAATCCCCTCAATTGTTTAAGGTTAGTTGGGGCTATTAAGGTGAAAATATTCTCAATCTTGGCAGGATCTATTGCTATCCCTTGTGTAGAGACAATGTGGCCTAGAAGAACTCCTTATGAGACCCCAAATACACATTTTCTGGGGTTGAGAGAGATCCCACACTTTGGACATTTGTCAAAACACTGCTCTAGGTATCCCCAGTGCTCACAGATTAGGCTATAGACAGAAAGTCATCAAGGTACACCTCAATGAAGTTATAAAAATGATTTTGAAAGGCAGCCATCATCACTCGTTGGAAAGTAGTAGGAGCATTATAGAGTCCAAATGGCATCACTCTATAAGCATAGGTTCCCCATTCTATTGTTGTGAAGGTTGTTTTGGATTGGTCCTCTTCTATGATTTGGACTTGATTGTATCCGCTGAATTCATCCAAGAGGCAATAGAACTCATGACTTGACATTGTGTCCAACAGTTGGTCTGTGAAAGGGATAGGGAAATGATCCTTTTTCATCTTGAAATTTAGCTTTCAAAAGTCCACACATATTTGCGACTTTCCATTCTTCTTGGGTACTACCACAATGAGCAAAACCCATTCACTATTAGTCATCGGATAGATGAACTTAGTTTCAAGGAGCTTCAATAATTCAACCTTCACTAGGGCAGAGTAATTTGGATTCATATGCCTCTGTCTTTGCTTCACAGGTTTGACATCAGGCTCTAGGTCAAGATGATGTTGGCATACTGTGGGATCAATGCCCTTTAGATCTTTGTACTACCATGCAAACACGTCCAAGTTCTCCTTCAATAGGTCATGCAAGACCGAGAGTTCTTCTTCTGGAAGATTAATTCCCACCTTTAGGTGACGCTCAATCCCTTTAGTATCCACAAACATTAGCTTCTTTTCACATTCCACTTTATGGATGAATGTCCCATGGACTGCTTTTGGAGATCCGACTTCTTGAAGGGGGTAGTCTCCTTTTCTGATAATTCACTGGAACTGATGTCCTCTTTTAATGGGGGCTTAGCTCGCTCTTTGGGAAGCTAAAAGGGTATCATTGCAATTTTAGGTTTAGGTTGCTTCTTGGCTTGAGGCCTCATCTTCTAAGGATGCATCCAAGCACGTCACATAATAGGAACCTTTTGCATTTCATTTCAATTGCAAGGCTGGGGGTTATTGGCAAGGTACATCATCATCTTCTTCTCTTAGGAAGGGTAACTTTGGGTGACAAGAGCCACTGTTGAAGGAAAGCGTATTCTTCTTAATCCATTTCTTATGAAGGCTTTGCTTATGACATGACTCATTAATCAGTTTCCAAAGGGTACCATAATCATTTTGTTAAATAGAAAGGGATCTTATGCTTCTAAGGCTTTAGGAACTTCAGGAACTTCTTCCTCATCTGTGTCTTTTGTGAGTAGGATAGACTCTTCTAGCTCACTTTCATAATCTTCTTTTGCATTGTCACTTTTGTCCTCTTTAGATTCTATTTTTGCCTCTATGTAGGGGCTCTGTAAGAGAAGAATAAGCTCTCTATTATGCCTTCTACTTCTTCTTCTTCTTCTGCCTCTATCTCTGTCTCTGCTTCTGTCTCTGTCTCTAGCTCTATCTCTACAACTGCCATGCAACAGGGAGAAAAGTACAGCCATGCTTCTATCTCGCTGTCAAAGGTGATTTCAGAAGTCAATTCAGGTTCAGGCATGAGGTATTCTCCCATGGACAAAGACTTTACTTCCTTTGATAGTTGGCTTACAATGCCCACTGTTAGAAACTATGCCTTTGTTTTCTTCGAAAATATTTGTTTGGCGACCTCTTCGTCTCTTGAGGTACCATTTGTTACTTCATTAGAGGAGTCTGTTACGACTTTGATGGACGTGGATCCATTTCATTTTTGTGATCCATACAACAACACCACTTTGTTGGGTCCTCTCTACCTAGGGTTAGGGCTCCTTTGAACCAATCCATCCTTGCTCTTGCTTCAAAAAGCCAAGGTCTTCACAACAATAGAGGGTATGAGGTCCCGTAGGAATTTGATTTGACTACTACATATGTCAGCCAAATAGTCTCTTCTTGCGAGGGTTGTCTTTATGTATGGGAGAATGCCCAAAGGCTTGATTCTGCTTTGGTCCTGCTAATCTGATAAGCCACTGTGTAGGCTACATTCCTTGCAAGCCTAGATCCTTCATTGTCACATCTATCATTATATTTATTGATGAGACTCCATCAATCAATGCATCTGCCATAAAGCATCCTTTGATCCATACGCCAATCTCTGGGGTTCCCGGATCCAGGAAGGCATTAGCAACATCTACTTCCTTCACGGGTTCTGAGGCTCTATTAGACCTAGTTGCTACGGAGGGAGCAATTATTAGGCCTTTTCTTCTTGTCAGTATGCTTTTGAATTTCTTTTGATAGCTAGGAGACAACATCAACAACTGTCAAAATGTTAAGTTTGGTTTAAAAGTGTATAGGTCTTTGACCAAATCATATTCTTTGATAGGATCCACAGGATTTTCCAATCGGCTAGGGAATGGGACCATGCCCACCTTTATCTTCCCTTTTCCTTCTAGGAGTGGCAAAATCTACAGTTCTTCTCCATGAGGAGGTACTTCAGCATCCTCTATCTCCCAGACCTCTGGTCCTATCTTTGCAACTGTCTCCATGGCTCTCTGTGGCTTTGTAGTGCTTTGTACTACATTGTTTTGTACTGCACTGTTTTGTTTCTCCCTAGGAAAAATGAACTTCATAGTCTTGGCAGCAGGAACGTTCTCTCTTGGAACTATGGTTTCTCCTTTATTTGTACGTGTTATTGTGGCCACTTCCAATTCCACCAAATTGGAAGCACATTCTTGGGTCTTTTGTTGCGTATCAAGAGTAGCTTTCACAAGAGCTAGACTTTGGATAATCTTTTGTAGTGGCTCCTTCTCCCTTGCATCGACTGCATAAGGGCTTGTAGTCCATAGAACTTCTTGGGTTTGGACAATTTGGTGAGATATGACACTTTTCTCCACATCTGTAACACTCCACCTATGATTTCTGGCCACCGCTAGACTGTTGTCCTCTATAACTCTAAGAGGAAAACCTAATTGGACCAAAATTAGGACCAAACTCCCTAGGCTTTGGTTCAATGTCCTGCATTGTCATTTTGGATTCTAGCAAGTTGAATCTTGCATCTTCATCTTTCTTTCTTCTTTCGTACATCTCTTTCAAAGAGAAGATATCCTCTGTATGATTCTTCCTTAAACAGTATGAACAGAAGGCTCTGTTGGTTTTCAGGCACATTCAATGGCTAAATGTCCCACTCGATGACACTTTCCACACCATGTATTAGAACGCATCACATCCCTCCCACCTCCCACAAGAGTGGATATATTGGTGGTATTCACCTTCAATGTCTGTAGTTATTCTGTAATCACATCCATAAGCTCTTTCTTGATACTTGTGAGACTGAGTTGGATAGGTAGTCCTTCAGATTTTCACCTCTTGGGGTACTTGTAGTAAGGTTTTGGGAAGCTTCTATGATCACTGCATGCACTGGTTGGGTTGATCCAGATGGTCCGCTATTCTGGTTTTGATTTAGAGCTCATGTTGAGACTTAGGGTTGTTGATTCCAATGGGTAGGATTCCACTCTTGTTGAGTCACCATTGGGGAAACTATTTGAGATCACTATTGTTGTGGTTGAACCATCATTTGAGGCATTGTTGTCTACAACCACTATGGATAGGTGCATTGTACTGCGGCATTGTTTGCATCTGGGGGTAGGGGTGGGGAACTATCCCTGGGATTGCATTTGGTGGGTATACTATTCTTGGCATGGGAGGATGTAAGACTCCTTTTCTTGAGGTCATTGACAACCTTGCTTAAGCTTCGTCATATGGTCTTACACCTTCCATTGTAGCTTGCAGATTGACTAGTTTTCTCAATTCCACGAACTTGTGAACTTATGGTTGTAGGCCTCTGAGGAAGACCCCCTTCTGGATGCCTTCATCCAAATGATGGTTGGTCCATCTCCTCAGTATGGATTCCATTTGCGAGACGTAAGCTTCTACTCTTTCTCCAAATGACTAGCTTAGGTTCATGAACTCCTCTTGCATCTGCTCTTCAAAACCTTCACGCCTGAATTTAGCAAGAAAAGCCAACTTCAGGTCATCCCATGTGCCAAAAGTTCCTACTGCTTATCTCTCATACCACTGAAACACCGCACTTTTGAAAGCGATGAGGAGGAATATTTCTAACCAATGCTTGGGGGTTCTAGAATTGTTAGCCACACATGCTACCATAAACTTTGCTACATGAAGATCAAGATCTTCATTGTACTCTCCCTTAAAAATGGGCAATGGGACTATATTTGTTGGCTTGTCTCATCAATATTTCCATGATAGATTTGACTAGGAAGGGAAAATTGAGTTGCCATGGAGACTTCTCTAAAAAGTGCTTTTAGGGTGTCAAAGGAGGCTTCTACTCTGAAAACTTGTTCTCGGCCTTGATTTTTTCCTTCTCTCTTCTCACATACCTCTAGACTCGTTCTAGTGCTTGCCTCTTGATTGCATCATTCATCAGGGAGTTGGCTCCAACCAGTTGATGTGTACTCAACAAAAACAGAATAAAAGGGGGCTTCAATCTCTAGAGGACTCTTTGGCCAACATCTCTTCTACTTCCTACTATTCTACATCTCTGAATTCAGCTTTCAAGCTACCATAAAGAGGAAGGTATTCCATTCTAAAGGTATCAAAACTCATTCTTTGGAGGATCATTGTGGTGTCATCATCATAGTAATGCCAGCTTCTGATGGTTTCAATAGTATACAATGTGAAAAATACTCTATCCACCAACTTCCAATGGGTTGATCATTGGATAAATAGGAGATTTTCAGTGCACCATGCGTCCCATGTGTCCTGCTATTGAGCATCCATGAACAAATGCCAACTCTTTCCTTTCTTGTTTTCGTGAATCTCCACTAACCATGATTCCTGAAGCTTCTTCACGATCTTCCACTTTGATGTTGTCTGAAAACTTCTCAATGAATGCCAAATCTCCCATGGATGATCATTCTTCCTCTTTTTTAGCACTTTTGTTTGTTCCCAAACAATTTTCCACCAAGATGCACGTCTTTGTTGCTTCAACAGATAGAGGAAATAGTCCACCACATAGAGCCTGCATCATGATGGTAATATGTTTTCGCCATTGTGGGATGAACTTCCTATGGAAAGTGGCTTTTGTAATGAGAATCTCCAATTCTTCAGTGATAGAAGAAACTTTGCAAACATCCATTAAATTATTCTCTTCTTTGCAATGCCATTTCCTTCATTTTTAGCCTCTTATGATGCTTGTTGATGGCAAGTTCCTCGACTGCGCACCAAAAACATGGAGCCCCAAAAGGAACACCAAGGAAATAGGGTTTATACTATAAGAAAATCTATCTTGTAACATCAACAACCATAATTTTTATCTTTTATATGATCTCAACAAAGAAAACAACACCATGAAAATAAGAAATCTTCATGTAGCTTCATAGAAACAATTCTCCCATGACTTTAACTTCAACAAAATCCATCATTCTCTTCATATTCTTCATACAATTATTTGATAGAAATTGAAAACACAAAAGAATACTCTTGCTTTGAATGGAAAAATATCACATATGATTCATCTTCAAAGATTTCATGGCTTTCTCTAACAATCTCTCATAGGTAGATACATTGTTTTGCATAGAATTGGCTATCTCTGACTCTCTCTTCCTCTCTCAATCAATAGTACATCATCTCTTTTCACTACAATACTCAATAATCACTCACAATAACCCTTCTTTGTTCGTGGATGCCCCTTCCAAAAGGTGTGTCTGAAATGAAAGGTCACCAGATCCACTACAATGACTCTTCATACCTCATCAATGTCACTTCACTACAATCTTCTCTTGAGTCTTCATCAGCAGCTACTGGTTCTTCCACTTCCTTGAGCTCTTTTGAAATTACATTCACCTCTTTCCAAAGCTAGAAAACTTTCCCAAAGTCTCACATATATTCCATAGAACACTTACATAAGCATACATAACAGAACAGAATAGGAACAGAGGCTCTACAGAAGCTCAACAAAGGGTTACAAAAAGTCAACAGAAAGCATCAGAACCACATAACTCATACTAAAGCCATTCCAAACTATCAAAAATCATTCAATGAGCTTTCAAACAATCTCAACTTTTATTGGGACCTAAAACGGGCCCTACACTGGCTATAGGTAGTAGCCGGGCCTCTTTAATACTCAGAAGATAACCCCATATGGCCTCGCAGCAGCTAGGAGTGTCCAAGGGTACACTACTCTAATCACTACTAGAGACATTGTGTTTGTAATGGAATGTAGTCTAACGATTTCCCTTTCTTACTCCTCAAAGGGAGATCCTATACATCTTGGTATAATATACCACGTAGCATAAACATAGAGAGCCAACCTCTCGGCGGGCTGAATGTCGTGGCCCCATTGCAGCTCTCTTATATCGATGGAGCGAAAATACCTATTTTTTCTTATTTATTTTCCAAAAAATTATGATATTTAAAAGTTATTAGTTTTTTCCGATGAAGTATACTCAGAATTATTTCCCTATCAATTTTCATCTCATATGACTCCAAAGAACCCAACAAAACCTTTAATTTTTATCATTTTCATAAAAACCGCCACTTGCGAACAAAAAGAAAAATCACTTACACATAAGAACCGTGGATTTTGAGGCACGTATCTCAAAATCGGGAGGCCATTGACACTTCTGCTTTGCCACTGACGCACTCTCTCAGCCCCCGTTCTACATCCTCCATCACTCCAGCATCATCATTTGATCCAAATTTGTCATCACACCCCATCCCCTTCTCTCTTGAATTGATCCATATGAATGGGTAGCATGAGGAGAGGAGAGAGGAGAGAGAAATACTAAAAATAAAAAATTCATTCCTTGCATCATATTACACATGGTTACCATCAAAATCTTGCACCTTTTGCATAGATCAAGGATCTCCCTCTCTCTCTATACATGATTGAGCATCCAAGAGACACAGAAATCTCCAAAAAATGGGGGGCCAATAAAAAAAACCCCCCCCATGCATCTCGACATGTTTTTGTTGAGATATCGAGCTCCACTCGTGATATGCCAGGGTGACCGTTGTGCATTTATGTCACCGACGTGTTAGTTGCAGATGCGGTTGGTACACCGCCCATGAATAATAGCTACATGATAGCTATCCTTATCTATTCTAGTTCGTGGCTCAGTTAGTATGCCACCTTAGTTAGTTGAGTTTGGTTTGAGACCCATATTTAGGGTTCTTCTATTTCTCTGTATGAGACTTCTTTTGGCTTCCACAACTAAGAAGAGGAAAACAGTTTTCAGCCTCCACCTCTGATTGTATTCCCCCATTGTGCAAGCAAGAAAGCTACAAGTGAGACTCCTTCCTTCTCTCCCACAATCCTGACATGGTATCAGAGCCTTGTTCGTGGTAAGGAGCTCAAGAAAGAAAGCCAAGCTCGCAGTGTTCTGGTAAGAGGAGCAGTGTTGCTTTCATTTTCTGTTTTGGGAGCAGATCTCTGCAAGTAGCACAGCCGGAAATTGCAAGAGTGCATTGTCTCAGGTTGAGACGCCCTTTGCGGTGAAGCAAGAGGGCAGTATATGCTGCGGGCAAGGGCTTTAGCCCTTGGCGACCCTGTTTTTTTTATTAGAGGCCATTTCGGGGCCTGTTTTGGAGGCGGAAGTTTTCTGCACGCACTCAGGAAAAGGCCCTGTTTTATGCTGTGCGACCACTGTTCTACAGGTCGGTGAAAAGTTACTGTAGAAATTGCATCGTATGCTTGTGCGCAGAGACATTGGGAGTTTTAGAATCATCCTTGGTTCCTGTTGATGCAAAATCGTCACTAGGAAGTGACTGTGTGGTCAAATACCACTTTCGTCAGTTTTGCAGATTTGCCTTTGTGAGGCTGAAGCTGTGTTATTTGCAGTGACAGAATTTTTTGCAGTGTTCTGTAATGGCGTCTGATTCTCTCTCACAGATTGTCACTGAAAAGCTTGACAAGAACAACTTCCAAGCATGGAAGTTTAGAATGACGAATTTCCTTATGGGAAAATGATATTGGGAATTTGTTGCAGGAAATGAAGAAGAACCAGTTCTTCCTAATGTTCCCAATCAACATCAAATGCAGGCATTTAAAGCATGGCATGAGAGAGCCAGGAAAGTTATGTACTGGCTGTCTATCAGCATTTCAGACTCTACGATTGTGCATATTCAGGATGCAAGTACGCCAAAGGAGGCATGGGATACTCTATCAAAGATGTATAGCACAAATACACAAGCCAGGAAAATGCAGCTCAAGCAAGAGTTGCACAATGTGCAAAGAGAAAATATGAGCATCAATGACTACCACATGAAGGTGAAGAAGATTGCAGATGCACTTGCTTCCATTGGGTCGCCAGTGGAAGATGATGATTTAGTTTCTGTGACCTTGAATGGTCTAGGAAAGGATTATGCACAGTTTCGGACATCCATTTCAGTTCGTGAAAGATTTCCTGATTTTGAGGAGTTGATTGCTCTTCTAATTTCTGAGGAGCAGAGAAATGGTGGTGCATCTTCTTCAGGAGGAACTTCAAAAGAAACTGTCTTCTACTCAAATGCTGGAAGAGGTAGAGGCAGAGATAGAGGAGGCCGATTTGGAGGCCGTGGTAGAAATCAGAATATGCAGCAAACTCAAGAAAACCAGTCCTATGGAGGAGGACGTGGTAACTCTAGAGGCAGGGGGAGCCAAAGAGGTCGTGGTGGATGGCAAAGGGGCCAAAATGCAAACAGTAATGTTGAATGCTACTACTGTGGTAAAATGGGTCATGTGGCTAAAGACTGCTATAAAAAGCAGAATGACATCATGAATGGAAAACTGCAACAAGGGAATTATGCATCTTCTAGTAGACATGGTGATGATAGAAATGAGCATTTGTTCATGGTGCAGCACATGAACAATTCTGTGACAAGTGCAGAAGAAAGCAACGATGTATGGTATGTTGACTCAGGTGCATCAAACCACATGACAGGTCATGCAGAATGGATGGAGGATGCAAGGAAAATGGAAACCAGGATTTGTGGAGACTGGTGATGATACTGCACATCCTATTGTGCAGATTGGAAAAATTCCTTTGTCTATGCAGGATGGGAAAAAGAAATACCTGTCCGATGTATTTCATGTCCCGAATATCACCAAGAATCTAGTTTCTGTTGGTCAAATGGTTGAACAGGGCTTGCAGGTCAGATTTAATCCTCATGGATGCTTTGTTGAGGATATGAAAAATAAAGGTCGCTTGATAGCAAAAGGAAAGAAGAAGGGCAGAATGTTTACATTGGATGCAGACATGTCTGAATTGAGTGCAGCAATGTTTGCACATGGGACCGGTGTAGTTGCAGATATTGATACCTGGCATAAACGCATTGGTCATGTTAATGTACAGCGACTTAAATCAATGCAAGCCCAAAATATTGTTGTAGGATTGCCTAAATTCAAGGTTGCAGAAATGCATAAGGTATGTGAAGCCTGTCAGTTTGGAAAACAGGCAAGGAAACCATTTCCTAGACATGTTCAAGAGAGTAAGAAGCCATTGGAATTAATCCACTTTGATGTGTGGACTACTTTTGTCAGTTTTATTGATGACTATAGCAAAAAAGTTTGGGTGTATTTTATGAAAAAGAAAAGTGAAGTTTTTGGGCATTTCAAAACTCTTAAAGCTATGGTTGAAAAAGAAACAGGCCTGCAAATAAAATGCCTAAGGTCAGATGGAGGGGGAGAGTACCTCTCAAATGAGTTTGCAAGGTTCCTGCAGGAGCATGGCATAAAGCAGCAATATTCATGCAGTCATACCCCACAACAAAATGGAGTTGCAGAAAGGAAAAACAGGCATATTGGAGAGGTATCTCGTGCTATGCTCAATGAAAAAGACCTGCCAGATTTTTATTGGGCTGAAGCAGTTGCTACAACAGTCTACATAATGAACAGGACTCCCACTGCAGCAATACATGGAATGACTCCAGAGGAGAGGTATACTGGTAGGAAACCAGATATTTCTCATTTGAAAATTTTTTGCTGCATTGTCTATGTACATGTGCCAGATGAGTTGAGATCCAAGTTGGATCCAAAAGCTGATAAGTGCATCTTTATTGGTTACTCTTTGCAGCAAAAAGGGTATAGATGCTATAACCCTTCTACTCGTAAGTTTACAGTGAGCAGAGATGTTGTTTTTGATGAGATGAGTAGCTGGTATAAACCAGTAAATGTGATTGATGATGTAGATGCACAAAATGGTAATGCTGCACAGAATTCACAGCAACAGTCACAAAATATTAGTGGACCTAGAGCATCCTCTAGCAGTGGCTCACATTCTTCGCCATGGACAGGCAGATTGAGATCAGGAGAATCTTCTCAAAGCAATGCAGATAGTGGTATGCAGGTATCACGAAAAGGAAAAGAGAAGGTTGATCAGCCCATGTTTGATGTGAATGCAGGTCACTCTTATGTGGATGGTGAATCCAGTGGCTCAGAACAGAGCATTGATGATGAGTTGGGTATTCCTTCTATTGTTACACCTAGAGTAAGGAAGACCAGGGATGTTTTGAGAGCACCTGGGAGTGAACCTATTTTGCGCAGGTCTACAAGAGCTAGGTATCCTATGGATAGGCTGAAATATGATGGATTTACAGCCATTCACTATGCATATATGGTCAAAGTGATACAGGAACCATAACCCACTTCTTTTGAGCAAGCCATGGGAAAAGAAAAATGGGAGAAAGCCATGGATGAAGAAATGGATGCCTTGGAAGCAAATGCTACATGGGAATTGGTACCTTTGCCTAAAGGTAAGAATGCAATTGGCTGTAAGTGGGTTTATAAGGTGAAGCACAATGCAGATGGTTCTGTGAACAGATACAAGACAAGATTAGTAGTCAAGGGGTATGCACAAACATATGGCATTGACTATGAAGAAACATTTAGTCCGGTTGCAAGGATGGCAACCGTAAGAGCAGTCATTGCTATGGCTGCATCAAAGGGGTGGTCTTTACATCAGATGGATGTAAAGAATGCCTTCTTGCATGGTGATTTACAAGAAGAGGTATATATGGAGCAGTCACCAGGTTATGTGCATGATGTTCATCCTGAGTTTGTTTGCAGGTTGAAGAAAGCCTTGTATGGCTTGAAGCAAGCACCTAGAGCATGGTCTGACAAGATAGGACAGTATCTTGTCACTATTGGCTTTCAGATTTCCAAGGCAGATTTCTCACTTTATGTGAGAAAAACAGAGAAATGTATTATGCTACTTGTCATTTATGTTGATGATTTGATTATGACAGGTGACGGTGATGAAGATATCCTTCATGTGAAAATGCTATTGAAGCAGAAGTTTGAGATGAAGGATTTGGGAGAGCTGCGTTATTTCTTGGGCATTGAGGTGATTAGATCACCAAGTGGGATACAGCTCTTGCAGAGGCAGTATGGATTGGACATGCTGTCCAAATATGGGATGATAGGCTGTAAGCCTATTTCAGTTCCTTTGGAGCAGAATGTGAAGCTGAGCGCAGATGCAGGTGAGCTTCTGGAAGACCCTACTATGTACAGACGCATAGTAGGAAGCTTGATTTATATGACTATTACCAGGCCAGATTTGAGCTATGCTGTTGGATTGGTAAGTCAGTTTATGCAGGCTCCAAGGAAACCGCATTTGGATGCGGCTAGATGCATACTCAGGTATGTGAAGTCCACATTGTAGTATGGACTATTTTATGAGAGTGGGGTTCAGATACAGTTGCATGGATACACTGATGCTGATTGGGCTGGTAGCATTTTTGATAGACGATCTACCAGTGGATATGTGTTCTCTTTTGGGAGTGCTGCAGTCACTTGGAGCAGCAAGAAACAGCCTACAGTTGCCTTGTCGAGCACAGAGGCTGAGTACAGGGGTGCAGCAATGGCTGCATGTGAGGTAGCTTGGTTGCATAAGCTACTTTATGATATGCATCAGTCTACAGATGGGCCAGTTGTCATTTATTGTGACAACATGAGTAGTATACACTTGGCAAATAACCCAGTCTATCATGCTAGAACAAAGCACATTGAGGTGCATTATCACTATGTGCGGGAGAGGGTTTTACTAGGTCTTATTGATCTAGTTTATGTCAGCACAGAGGATCAGGTAGCTGACATATTCACGAAGGCATTGGGCGCAGAGAAGCTGCACAAGTTCAGAGACCTGCTTGGTGTGCAGGAATTGGGATTGAGCTCGAGGGGGAGTGTTGAGATATCGAGCTCCACTCGTGATATGCCAGGGTGACCGTTGTGCATTTATGTCACCGACGTGTTAGTTGCAGATGCGGTTGGTGCACCGCCCATGAATAATAGCTACATGATAGCTATCCTTATCTATTCTAGTTCGTGGCTCAGTTAGTATGCCACCTTAGTTAGTTGCGTTTGGTTTGAGACCCATATTTAGGGTTCTTCTATTTCTCTGTATGAGACTTCTTTTGGCTTCCACAACTAAGAAGAGGAAAACAGTTTTCAACCTCCACCTCTGATTGTATTCCCCCATTGTGCAAGCAAGAAAGCTACAAGTAAGACTCCTTCCTTCTCTCCCACAATCCTGACAGTTTTTTGCATATTTTATTCATTTAGAGTTTCATTTCATTACATTTATAAAATATTCACTTCAAAAAACCACTTTCACACTACCGCGGAAGGGTTTTCGACCTGTTTTAAGGTACAAACGGACTCCGATTCGCGATCTGACTAGATGACTGGCTTCATGACATCGAAATCTATAAATTTGGCCCCTATTGCACACTTTACAGCTATTGGATCCAATAGCTAATTTACAACACCAAACCTTGCGAGGAATAAATGGAAGGTCAAACGACCTCCGATTGATGAATCGAGACTTGCATTGGAATCCTAACGTCCAAATGCATCTAGAAAAACTTCAACTCATAGCCATTCACCACCATTTGATTTTTCATAAAAAATGGCTCTTGAATACCTATCGGGCACTTTTCAGCTCTAAAAACGAGCTTCAGCGCTTCAAGAACAGGGGTCCAAATCGGGTCATAAAATCCAGCTCTCATTGGTGACCATAGGTTAGAGCAACTTAGCCTGTCGAATCGCATGAAAAAACCTACACATAAACACAACCACAAAGAGCATCAAGTTGATACAAAATAGATACACAATAAAACCCATCACAGCTCTCACCTTACCCCCTGACGAAACGAAGGCATGAAAATCCACAAGGGATAGGCCCAGCATAGTCTAATAGAAGACTCGAAGTGAGTCGTTAAGCAAATGCTTTAACAAAGACTGGCTAGAAATCCTATCAAAGAGGTCATCCTAGAGGTGGTCTCTGAACTATCTACCTAACTTGAGACAACTGCACCAGGACCTCCTACTAGGCGAGGACTCCTATAGCATAGTCATCATATTTTTATTGTAGCACATTTTGCATTCAAGGTTTCATATGCAGGAGTGTAAAAAGGAGGGAGCTGAGCATAGAGTGACCCAAGGAGAACAAGGCATCGGTCTTAGGTTCTGACTCAATACCCAAGCACCTACAAACTTCTTACGAGATAACACTTAATCCTTTTTTACCCCTCACTTTTATTTTCGCTCCAACCTTCCTTGCTTTACTTTTCAGCTAGTTGCTACCCCTAGGAAGACAAGGCATCTGACTCATCCCCAGGAACCTACCAGGCCTTTGCAAGGCAATGATCAACTTCTCAAGGATTTTTCTTTCTTTCCTTTTCTATTTTTTATAGGGGTTAAAACCCCTTTTTACACACCTCCGTATATTTTTATTCTTTCAAATATGCAAGATTTTTCTTCTTGGCATATTTTTTTCTTGTAGGCTTTTCTAGCTGTCTCAAAACTAATACAAACTCCTAGAATGGCCGCCTAACAGGTTAGTAGAAGAGAGCCACTAGAATTTCCTTCTAAAATAGGTCTTTCAACTCCTAGAACGGCTGCCTAACAGGCTAGCAAAACAAGGTCACTAGAACTACCTTCTAAAATAGGTCTTTTAATGCCTAAGAATGCTTATACAAGAGGCAACAACTACTTAGACCTCCCTCAGACATACTTGACCTATACCTCGGACTTCATGCCTTAATTGTCGGTCCCCAACAAAAGAAATCCCTCACAAGTACACAGACATGTGCAGCATAAAAATAAGGCACTCGTAAAGGAAAGATATCACCTATGGATTAGGCCACGAGAAGCTCCATTGTAGTAAAGGCTCCCCCCAGGTTCTCGGTGATCTGTCTAGCATAGCACTAAAACAAAACCTATAAAACACATCTGCACTAAACAGAAAAATGGCCCTCTTGGCCTAATGAAATAGAACATTTTACTGCAAACTAACTAGCCCTCTTGGCAAAGGACCTTCACATGTGTCGTACAAAACTATTGCGTGTGACTAGTATTTATCATGGGTTTCTTTCATACCTTAATGCATGATCATGAAAAGATAAGTGCATGGAAGGGTAGACATATCTTAAGGGTCTTTCTCTCGAATTGATGAGCGAAATCAAGTGATATGGCTGTCACATCCATACTAGATGCATATGAAGGAACTATTGCATGCATGGGTAATATCAAGATTTCACGCATAGAAAGATTGCATGAAATTAATGTGCATTAGAATGCTTGAATTCATGCTTTCTACATTGGCCTTGAAATCGTTGAGTAAAGTCAATACTTGTCTTAATCAACATAGTTAGACAAGCTCAAAGAAAGGGTTAGAAAGGGGCAAACATTAGTGCATGTGAGTACTATTGAAAAAGGGGGTTAAGATCATGTATTATTGTATCACCAAAAGTATCCTTGGTCAATTAGGGATCGAAGGAAAGATCACATAGATAATTCAAGGGATCGACCTGAGGTCAGGGTTCCTTTCCTACCGGCAAGTCTCTAGGTCCTCATTGTCTTATCATCTCATCATTTGAGAAAAGTTCCCAGCTAACCGGGACCACCCTTCTGTAGGACGGACCTAAGTCATATCCACCGCACTTTCCTCAGTTTGCTTTAGTTATCTAATTACCTAACACACTACGTTTTGACATGCAAAATCAACTCCCTTAATTAAACAATTTAATCTTGGGTTCCTTCACGTAACTTAGGCACTGACACAAAAACAATGTCAAGCAAGTTCATTTTTCTCAAGCATCTGTTCTTTATTTATCAAAATTCTGGATTACATCCAACATCATGCCGAAGGTCATCCCAACAATCTACAAGATCGTTGTTCCAAGTTCCGCCCGTAGACTAGTACATGGGTCTCGAGATCCCATCAGTCTCTTGCGCGGGATCCGGAGCCAAGGGATTTATAGCCAGAGCCTCCCCTGGCACCCAAGCATCCTCCCGCTCCAAACAGTACCCACGGAGAGACCTCTAGCGGTGGGTTAGGTCCATATACCCGGCACGGCTAACAACCCCCTTGGATAGGGCTAGGTAGACAGTCAGAGGTAATTGTTTCTGCCTCTCCCTCCAGGCTTTCAACCTGAAGCATTAAGTGTTTTCCTTGAATTAGTTCATTGAGTGAAGAAATCAAATAATGTATCTAAGTACAAGCATGAATATTTTTGAGGTAGTTTGTGCGACCGACTGCTAAGGTGTGACTCCTTTTTCCTGGATGCCCAACACCCGATCTTGGGTCTTTCCGCGACCTGGCGAAATCCCAATAATTTCAACAAGAGCAAATGGTCTTGGTAAGTTGACTTATACTTTCTTAGGGTATCTTAGTCCCTAACTGAGACACTAGCTGGTCAGTCAAGGCAATGGACGTGCCTTATTCGCAACCCAACCAAGGGTCTTATAATCTCTAATTCCCACCAAGCTCAGTTAACACACATGGCAACACATGATTTCTCATTTAAACTTTCAAGATGCGATTTAGATGCATGCGATCCTTCCAATTCTCTTAGGGCGGTTTTATGCCGGATTTCCCAACCATCAAGCATGTTGTGCGTTTAGTATAGATGTACCCCTAAATGGCTTTTATCCCTCTTTATTCCTAGCAATGAGTACTTATTTCTAATGCACCAGATCATATGTGACTTGCGTCTATGAAAGTCCTAGGGTTTTGTCTAATGATGCAAGTGTATCCTATAAACAGAAATTAACATTTCATGTGTTTTTTGTGACCATGATTGCGAAATGTGAATTCCGAATGTCTATTCATGCACTGAATTGGTTAAAAAGCTATCATTTTATGTGAAATAAGGCACTAATCGTATCATTTTATGTGTGTAGAAGCTAACATTTCATGTGAGGTAAGGCGATAACCTTATCATTTTATGTGAGTAAAATCTTATGCGAATTCAACCCTACCGTTGCATGCAACTTAGTTCTTAGTATAAACAAAACCTTATGCATGACATTATCCCTTCCACGAGAACTAAGTCCTAAATTAATTTTTTAAATGCTTGGAACCTGGGCTTGATTTGTGTGTGTTGCGTTGGTTGTTCCGCTCGTCCCTCCAGCATTAGCAGTGGTTTGAGCGCCTATGCTTCCCGCGACTTTCTTCTTGCGAGCCATTCGCCTCACGAAGATTGGGCAGTCTGGACCTTAACGGTTTCGGTTAGACACGATCGGTTGGGAAGACCGCCAAATGTGTTTCATTGCCAGGAGAGTGATTTGGGTGACTCGTAGCGGTTACCCCCTTTTTCTTCCTTCTACCTCTCTTCTTGTCCTTCTCCCACTTCTTTCTCCTTCTGCTCCTTCCTCTTTTCCCTCCTCTACCATTTCTCACCTCTCTTCCTCTACCTCCTCTTCTTCTTCCTCTTCCTCTCTCCTCCCCCTTTTTTTCTTGCTCTTCCTCTACCTCTTCTTCTTCTTCCTCTTCCTCTCTCCTCTCCTTTTTTTCTTGCTCTTCCTCTACCTTTCTCCTTCTTCTTCCTCTTCCTCTCTCCTCTCCCTTATTTTCCTGCTCTTCCTCTATCTTTCTCCTACTCCTTCCCTTCTTCTACTACTTCTCCTTCACTCCTCCTTCTCTTCTCTCTCCCCCTCCTTCTTACTCTTCTACCTCCTTCTTCTTTTCTACCCACTTCTTCTTTCCTCTTCTCTCCCTCTTTATTTTTCTTACCTCCTTCTACTTCTTATCCTCTCCTCCTTCTACTTCTCTTTTTCCTTCTACCTCCTTCCTCCACTTCTTATCCTATCCTCCTCCTTCTCTCTCTTTACTCCTTCTCCCTCACTCATACTCCTTCACTCCTTGTCCTTCTCTTCTCCCTCTCCCTTTTTCTTGCTCTTCCACCTCCTCCTTCTTTTCTCACTCTTTCTTCCACTCCTTCTTCTCACCTTCTTCTCTTTCCCTCTTCCTCCTCTTCTCTCTCTCTCTCTCACCTTCTTTCTCTTCTCCCACCCTCTTCTTCTTATGGAGGGCCCAGGGGAGGGACCCGCGATGCTAATCGTCTAGGGGGTGACTTGTTTGGGAGGGCCAAAACACTGCCGCCAGGAGAGGGAAGAATGATCATTGGGGGCTCAGAAAGCCGAGTGGCCAACCCCAGCTACCATGGTCGTAGGCTAGGGCCGTTTTCGTAGACGCGGGGGGACAAAACGCCAGTTGGAAGCCCTAGCGGCACCGCCAGTGTTGACGGGGGGAGGTGACGTAAGGAGGGGTCGAGCCGTGGCACGTGGAGGCAGCGTGTTTGGGAGCTCGAAAGTGGCAACCAGGAAGGGAGGCCGTTGACAAGAGCTGTCGTTGCAACACGTCAGGGGGGGAAGACTGCACAGCTCTAGTAACTAGGGGAGGGTGCCTAGCATCGAAATTCCAGGCCCGTTCAACAGCACACTCGGGATGTGATGGGCCGAAAGGCTCAAGAGCGAAAGAGATGGCAGATCAGCATGCTCGTAAGGTAACGACATAGCCTCCATCTTTTCTCCCTATGGAGGGGAGAAGCCCCCCCCTATATAGGGAGGGGATAGGTGGCATGGCCACCCTCCACCTGGGGGTTGCATGCTCTCCCCCCCATCATCCACCACTCCACTCTCTCTCCCCCTCCCCCGATTGCTATCGCCAGGGAGAGAGGGGGGGGGAAAGAAAAAAAATTTGAGTTTACTGGAAAATTTTTTTCCCCTTTTCCTTTAGGGGAGGGATCCTATGGCCCATTACAATATCTACCAAAAATCATCATGATCTTCTCAAACCTACTCAATCCCTCCCAATACACTTCAAAATACTTCCAATTAATATAAATTAATCAATCCTCAAAATCAACCATTCCACTCACAGAAACAACAAAAATCAGCTAAAAAACACAAGTCAATTCAGTCCTTAATAGAACTTGTTGTTGCATGATCTTCATGTGTCAATAAACTATTGAGTTTTGTTTCCTTAAGGAGAGATATGTTGTGAAGTGTACCATCCCTTGAGAAATACTCAAAGAGCTTGTTTAGTCCATTATGTCTTAAAAGTGTCCATATCTTAGAGACCTAGGGAAATCCCAAGGGGAAGAGTAAACCCAAGGAAATTTGTTGCCATCAATTCAAAGCTTTGATGCATGTTGCACTAAATCAAATAATAAACATGTTTTAAATGAAATTTTTATAGGTTTTTTTTGTATTTAGGACTAAAATTTTAATCAAAGCATATATATATTGGTTGAATTACAACACATGTTGAATTGACTCTCTTTGTGACTAGTAGCACAATGTTCAAAAAATTTGAGAGTCAAGCTTAATAGATAAGATTTATATAACCTTTGGCTCTATTCACTCTACAACACCCCTTTTAGTGCCCTTTACTCCCTCCACATCCATGCTTTTAGTTGATCTTGTGCTTCTTCATCGGGAAAATTAGAATCAATGTGTTCTTGACTTTGCATCGATCTTTACTACTCCAACTTTTGAAGTTTCTTTCATGTGTACAAAGTGAAGATGATCATTGATTATCTTAATAGTAGTGATGATGCAATGTGAGATGATAACAATGTTGATAATGATGATGTAAACATGGTTGTTGATGATGATGATGCTAAGAGGATCGTTTTGGCTATTTAAAGCTTTATTCAATTACTACAATTTAATACTATAGGACATTGTATCCTCTCCCCCTTAGAGGAATTGAGATGTCCTCATCTCGAGAGAAACTTGGAACATTGTTTACATAGAGATTTCTCATCCATCCATGTGGCATCATCTTCAAGATAATCCTTCCATTGGATTATGTGCTCCCTTAAATTTTTGCTTCTAAAGACTCTCTCCTTGACATCTAATAGTCTCTCAAGTTGAAGCTCAAGGACTCCTTTTCTTGACATTACACTTTTTTGATCATCTAATACATGATTGAGATTAGGTTATCAAAATTTAATAGAATAACATGGAAAAGATTATGGATCTTTAAGTGCTTGAGAAGTTGGAACTTGTATGCATTGCTCCCTAAGTACTTGAGGATTGGCATGCAAGGTCCACAATATCTCTAGCTTAGTTCCTTGAATTCACCCAATGATAGTGAGCTCTTCTTTGGACAGGCATGAAGAAACACCATGTCTCCTTCTAGAAGGTTCCTTCTTGTCTTCCAAGATCACATAGACTTTTTGGTGATCATTAGAAATTTGGATGTCCTATCTTATGGCTTTACCTTGCTCATCCATTTCCTCTAGCATCTTCTTGAAGGCTTCTACCTTTAGTTTTGGATTAGAGAAGTTGAGAAAAGTAAGACAATCTTGTTCATACATGACTTAAAATGGAGTCATCTTAATGATTTGGTGGTAAAAGACATTGTAGCAAATTCCACTAAGTGAAGATATTGCATCCACCACTTGTATCCTTTCCAACAATATGCCCTTATAATATCCTCTATGACCTGATGAAGCCACTCTATTTGGCCATCATATGCCATATGAAAACATAGTTTCATGATAATCGCTTCAAATAAGCTCTTCCAGAATCAAGAAGTAAAGAGATAATCTTGATCAATATGACTCTTTTTTGTAGCCCATGAAGTTTAAAGCTTTCCTTGACAAACAACCATGTGATGTCTAAAGCCTTGTAGTTCGTCTTAATTGGAATTAGATAAGAAACCTTTGTTAGCATGTCTACAATCACCATGATAGAGTTCTATCCTCCTTGGACTAAAGGCATCCTTACCACAAAATCCATGCTAATGAATTTCCACTTAATATGAGGGATATCAAGAGGTTGAAGTTTTCTTGGCATTGTAACACACTCTAGTTTGACTCTTTGACAACTTAGGCATTTAGTGACATACTTAAGTATATCATCTTTGATTTTTTTCTAGTGATAACCCTTTCTTACTGCATTGAGTATCTTAGCAAAGACAAGATATCCTAAAAATTGAGAATTATGCACTTCCTAGAGTATCTTCTTCTTTAGATAATGGCTAGAAGGAATCCATAAATTTTTCTTGAACTATACAAGCTCTTCCTCAATACAGAAAGCTTTAGGATCTTGATCCTTTACTTGCACTTCCTTCCTTGACTATTGATACTTAGGGTCCTTTGCAGCTTCTTCCTTTGCCATTTGAATGATGGGTTTACTCAACATTGATACCTTAACAACTAATGATTGTGTTCTTGAGGATTCTTCCATAATGAGAATATTAAGGAACCCCTTGTGGCTTAAAGCATCTACAATTACATTCTCCCTGCTTGGTCTATATTATATTTCAAAGTCACAATTACATTCTTCCTGTAAGACTTCAATGCAACTTCGTGGCCTCATGTTCAAATCTGATTGGGTAAAGTTCCATTTTAGACTTCTTTTATCTATTACCAAGGTGAATTTCTTGCCAAGAAGGTAATGTCTCCACAACTTGAGAGTGTGGGTCACAGCCAACAACTCTAAGTCATTTGAATAGCATAGTTTCTTTCATGACTCTTCATCTTCCTTGAGAAATAGGTAATGGGATGCCCCTCCTACATGAGTACACTACCTAATGCAATAGAGCTTGCATCTATCACAACCTTGAATTCTTGATTTAGGTCTAGAAACTTCAAAATGGAAATAGTCACTAAGCTTTTCTTGAGTAGATGAAAGCTAGATTTCTCAATTCGAGTCCATACAATGTAGGTTTCTTCTTTAGCAAGTCTATGAGAGGTGCGTCAATTAAGGCACAATCTTTGATAAAAACTTAGTACCATCCAATCAGTCCTAGAAACTTGTGCACTTTTTTAATTGATTTTGGGAGTGGCCATGCTTATACTTTGGTAGGATCTACAATAATCTCTTCTTCTAACATTATAAGCCTAAGATATTCAATGTGCCTTTTGAAGAATGTGAACTTCTTTTTCTTGGCATTAAGCTTGTGCACCCTCATTGCTTCAATGTTCATTGTCTTCATTGGAGTAAGTCAAAATGTCATTAAAGAAGAAGAAAACAAAACCATCAAGATAAGGCTAGAAGATGTTATGAATTAACATGTTGAAGGTTGCAAGATCATTAGATAATAAAAAAGACATAACTATGAATTCATAGTGGCCATACCTTATATTAAAGGTACTTTTAGAAATTTTATCTTCTTTTATTCTTATCTAATAGTATAGAAACCTCAATTCAACCTTCAAGAAGATCTTTGTTCCTTGAAGTCGATCAAGTAACTCATCAATCTTGGGGATTGGGTAGTTGTTTTTAATTGTGGCTTGATTTAGCCCATGGTAGGGTTGATGCAAAGATAAAGAGTTTTGTCTTTATTTTTTGCCATAGAATCGAGGAGGCTCCCCATGGAAAATTGCTAGTTCAGATCCAGTTTTTTCTTGAGTTGTTCTTTTAACTAAATAAGTTCAGGGATAGACATTCAATATGGCCTTTTTGCAAAAACTAGAGCAACTCTTGGAACTAGCTTAATCTCATGGTCAACTTCCCTTGGAGATGGAAGTTCAGTTAATTCTTTCAAGAAAATGTCTACATACTCCTTTATCCATGATGGTTCCTCTTCCTCTTCCTCTAATTTATTGTTCTCATTTATTTTGTTGACTTTGATCAAGTATACATGCAATCCCTTTCATAAACCATTCTCTAGTCTCATGAGGCTTTAGCCACCTACATTTTTGGCTTTCCAAAATTTCCTTGAGTTGCTGCTTCATTTCCTTCTAGGTTCAAAATGTGACCTGGCCCTTTCCACAATGGATAAGAATTATAAATTTGGTCTAGAGTGTACATTAACTAATCTCTCCATCCAAAGTTGGAGGAGTGCATAGCTAATGTAAACATGGCTCGAACACAAGGAAATGATTCCAAGCCTCACCATTCTATCAAAATTTCATCAGAGATTAGTGGTAGAATAAATCATAAGAAACTTCTTCTTAGTTTGGTTATTATCTAACCTTAATAGTTTGCAAACAATACCTAATCTTTGCTTTGATACTAGGTGTAATGTCCCTACCTTAACAAATATCAATAGCACATATTTTAGGAGCCCATAAAGAAGTAATCAAGATTACTATCATCTCAAACTCTTTAGAATAATCGCACATTTGTAACGTTGAATTACTTTAGTCTACATTGTAGGGAAAGCTCTACATCAATCCTACAAGAATCATTCTAAAATGGGGAACCTAATATAAAATACTATAGTCTCCTATCAGTTTTCTAGCATCAGTTTCCAAGATGATTGCATCACTATCATCCCTCAAGCCAAAGAAAACCATTTTTGTATTTGGTTCAAAAGAGTGAGACATGAGGGGGAGTGATATACACCCATGTGCCCATGAAGTATACTCTCAACTCGAGCCCACTAAAACGGCACGAGTTGGGTTCCAAGACAACAAATCTTGGGGGGTTACCTTATAGAATATGTAATGCACCACATGAATTCAAAAGAAAGCCTATTTTTATTATGTTGACTTATAGTTTTCCAAAAACAAAAGGGGGTGTGAGTGGGGATGGGTTGGGGGAGTTAGTATTGAGACTTAGTTCTCCCTCCCTCCCTCCCTCCCTCCCTCCCTCCCTCCCTCCCTCCCTCTCTCTCTCTCTCTCTCTCTCTCTCTCTCTCTCTCTCTCTCTCTCTCTCTCTCTCTCTCTCTCTCTCTCTCTCTCTCTCTCTCTCAACACTTTCCATGCCTTATGTTTATCCAAGTGATTAGTTAGTTTTATAGGAGAGACCCAAGAGAGGGGGTTAATGAATTAACACACCAAAATCCATGCATGTTTGGAAGACAACTCACCTGTTTCTACATATATACTTATTTACCTATACGTTTATGACATTGCTTGAATAAAGAATTCGATGGAGAATCACATCCTTGTGTAACATAATTAGGATTATAGACTAAGCTCCCACTAAGAGAGGGAGTATTAGAAAAGTGGTGCTAAATTACACAAACCAAATGCACATGAAGCTATTGCTATGTTGGGTTGTCTTGAGGAAAAATCAATATGTTGCAGGATGGATATGTATGCCATAGAAGATGCTATTTTTTAGAAGAATTTGTTTGGAAGGGAAGTGTGATCTAATCCTATCTTTGTTGAGATAGAATAGCTATTGCTATGAAGAAGCTAATAAATGGGCAGTGAGTATAGTCTAGAAAGCAAGATGTGCTATTGTCATCGGCATGGAATTGTTGGGCTACATCATGCCCATGTAAGAAGACACACAAGAAGGCTTGGATTCACACACATACATACACACACAGACAACTACATGATGGAGTAAAATTGACATTAACATAAACAACAATCCAAATCAATGGTAGCAACAATAGTAAGCCATTCAATCATGCTCTTTGCACAATATAAAATTAGCACTTGTTGTAGTTGTTTCAGTGCATCATACTAAAAACATCTCCTTTTCCTTCCCTCAACTGTTAAAAATGGATTTGGGCACTTTAATGCACCACATATTAGAGTGGGATCTTGGTCATATGAGAGAGAGAGAGAGAGAGAGAGAGAGAGAGAGAGAGAGAGAGAGAGAGAGAGAGAGAGAGAGAGAGAGAGAGAGAGAGAGGGAGGGAGAGAGGGAGAGAGGGAGAGAGAGAGAGAGAGGGAGAGAGAGAGAGTGTGTGTGTGTGTGTATGTATATATGTGTTTGTTTGTGTGTGTGTGTGTGTGTGTGTGTGTGTGTGTGTGTGTGTGTGTGTGTGTGTGTGTGTGTGTGTGTGTGTGTGTGTGTGTGTGTGTGTGTGTGTGTGTGTGTGTGTGTGTGTGTGTGTGTGTGTGTGTGTGTGTGTGTGTGTGTGTGTGTGTGTGTGTGTGTGTGTGTGTGTGTGTGTGTGTGTGTGTGTGTGTGTGTTGGGAAGTTCACCAAGGGAAATTCAAATATACCATGAGAGTTCCAAATGAGGGATATTTTTATTATTCAATCTTATAGAAATATAATTACAAGATTTATAGTATTATTTAATGTTTTATGTTTCCTAGGTGGGGCATATTTATCTAAAAGACTTAGAAATTCCACGTGAATGGCTAGCATAGTGTCTAGTCCCCAATTACTGCATTTCACACCAAAGATAATCACTTCATGAACATGTATTCTAGCACATCTATTAACAAATGAGAGAGAAATTTGAAAGTTGTAGAACTACACGACCATGAGGCCATTAAATGTAGGGTACTAGTCCATTACATGTTTCTCATTTTTTTGGGTAGTTAAGAAGTTTGAATTAATGAACTCAAATATTGTAATCTCTCTGTGTTTATATATATATATATATATATATTAGCATGACTACATTAGCCAAAAAGGTGTAGTAGAGTAGTAGATGGTGCTTGAGCCTATTGTGGAAAGCTTATATGCATGTCAAAATAAAGAATGACTGAGCACCTGTAGCTAGGAAAGGCACTCTAAATGGAGGAGGATAGAGGAGCCACCAGAAATTTAGCCACCAACAAATCATGAATCAGTCTTTTGCTTTTTCACCACATCAAGGATTTACTAGAGGTAAAATCACTACAATCGATTTGTCAAATTAGTTCACTTACTTTGTACTTCCACATCAATAACTTTTCTATCTTTTTGGCTTGCATATTTACATTGCAATATCATAGACCTAGAGTCAGTTTATCATACAATTTATTAGAGTATGTGTGTCATACCATCATAGTATCTATGAAATGTAGCATATTCAATCAGAGTCTATTGAAATTATATCGTCTACAATTTATAAATGCATCCATGAAATTTGAAATAGTGAACAATGCAATGGCCAATCCTCATCTCAATAACATATTGTGCATTTGCATTTAGCAGATGAGAAGGTTGAAAAATGGAAGGTTGGGCTACATAACAACAAAAGGATAATTATAGCCTTTGCAAGCATGAATCATGCTAGCCACAAATTATGACATAGTGACATCTATTTGTGTGTCTCAATCCATATGATTATTGAGGAAGCGCCATCTCAAAGGGTTTATAGAAGGTAAATCATAGTAGAACAACCTAACTTTTAACCACAATCGTATGCTTGGATATGTTTTCCATAGCCATCTATCGTGTGCGCTCCACACAAAGTTGCCCCCCAAGGATGTTTAAATAGCAAAGTGGTCACTAATTGTAATGTGCCTATCTATCAGCTATCCAAGCATGTTTTCGAATCTAAGCATCACTATCCAACACTCCCATGGAATGTTACTGGGTTTGTTGCCTAGGGTTTCTTGAGTCCGTCTCGCAACGGAACGTTCATGGCCAAGCTCACTAGGATCAACCTAAAATTTGGGTTCCTAGTGGTCAAGGTTTCCTAACAGCATTCTAGTGTCGGTCGTCTTGGACATCCTACTTTACACAGAGATACCCAATCCGAAGCAGATCCATGCTGCACTTGGTTCAAAGAGAATGGGAAACGAGAGGGATGCACCGCTTAACCTCTCTACCCATAGGGCATAGTCCCATTCCGGTCCCCTAAAATGGCATGAATCGGGGTTCTAACCTAACAATTACTAAGGGTGACACGGAGGGGGGGTGTTGTGTAGGTCGATGGGGGGGGGGGGGGGGGGCTACGCTACAGGAGGGAGGGAAAGGCCCCCCTTTTTAAAGAGGGGGAGTAGGGTGGTATGGCTGCCACACCTCCCACCTGGGGGGCTGCATGCCCCCCCTTATCTTCCTCTTACTCACTCACACACTCTCTCTCCCCTCCATGCAGTCGGCAAGGGGAGAGAGAGGGAGAAAAAAAGATTCAAAAAAAGTTTAAAATTTTTTTGAAGGGGGGTTCTCATGGGGGGAGGCACGAGGGAAGCACGGAGGGGAAATATTACATAGCTGCTTTGGATATTATGATTCGATTACGTTCTACCATAATTAAGTGTGACATTTAAAATTAACTCCCTTAATTAAGCCTTTTAGGGAACATGGTCCATTCGTGTAATTTATAGCACCGACAGGAAAATAGAGCAAGTAGTCCTTTTGACAAACAAGTTCTTTAACTTATCTTCAAGTTAATCTTTGTCTCCTATACCCATACAGGAGAAATTATGTGTCCCTTCTGCCTTGGAGAAGTAACTAGTCCAAATCACACGGCACCACAATTTCCATCCTTTATCTAGAATAAGATCTTCCAACACCACAGACATTGGGGCAACGGAGGTCTTCAACTCCATTCCAATACCACAGACATTGGGGCCATGGAGGTCTTCAACTCCATTCCGGACTTGGAAAGGGGTGTCCAAAGCTCCACTTGTTGCTGACCTACAAGTTGCCTAGGAGTGAAACATTATTCCCGTGGTTGCTCCATCCTCAAGCTCCACGCTCCAAGCTCCATTGCCACGAGTAAGAAAAGAGAAGAGAAGGGAAGAGAAGAAGAGAGGAGAAGATGGAGAGCTTCTCCTCCTCGGTCCCTCACCCTCACACACTCACTCCCTCACACTCTCACACTCCCTCTCTCAAGCACAAGCTCAAGCAAGCAAGAACAAGAAGAAGAAGAAGAAGAAGAAGAGAGCCACTTTTGGCTACACACAAGAATGAGCTTCTCATTCAATTTTCAACTTTATATACAAAATCCTAAATCCCTTTTTGGGCGGTCATCCCCTTTTTCCCTTTTTTACATGGTTGACCGTAGCCTAGGCCCTTTTTCCCATTGTCCTTCTATCTTCCTAGCTTCCTTTCCACTGCCCCTCTACATTTACAAATTGCACGGGTGAGAGCCCGGCGCTCCTTGAATTAAACCATGATGCGCTTGCACTCTTTTACAAAAGTTTTGACTTGCGCTTTTCCTTGTGCACCTTTGTCTTCCGTTTCTCTTTGCCTTGGCCTTTGTCTTTGTCTTCTGTTTTAGCTTTCCGTATTTTCCACCGCCTGGCACTCTTTTACAAGATTTTAGGGTGTGCCTTTGTATTTTAAAATGCACATTTCCCCTTTTGCATTTGCCTTGGACTTTTTAAGGTTGCCCTTGCACTTTTGGCCTTTTCTCCTCTTCTTTCTTCAGTCGGGCTACCTTTTTTCTGCCTTTGGCCTGCGTCTTTTTTATTTCCTTTTGCTTTCTTCATGTTGGGGTTAACATTACCCCCCTCCTAGACGAGTGCTAGTCCCATGGCACTCACCGTCATAGGTAGCAGGCGTTAGTATGCACCGAAGACGTGGGTGGCAAGGACGTCTGTGGTTGCCATGGTGGAGTGTTGGTAGTGGTGGGGAGGAAGGTTGTTTGGGGCACATTGGTGGGTTATGTGGTAGGTGGGAGGGAAATGGGAGTTGGTGGTAGGGCTGTTCTTTGGGGGGGTTGCACTGATGGAGTACAAGTGGCGGTTTGTTGGGGATTCAGTGTATGATGATTATTGGTAGGCTTACAGGGTGATAAGGATAGGAATTCAGAGTTGAGTGTTGATGAAGAGTGAACGGCAGCTTCGTTGGAGTCGTCAATACCTACAATTGAAAAACCTCCCATGTGGTCTCTCCCTAAGGGTAGTGCTAGTCTTCTTTATCGTGCACAAGACATATTTTGATTAGTTTGGGAGACAAGTCAAACTCTAAGCAAGCCTGGAGTATTGTCCTGCACTTGAGGACCCAAACCGTGTATAGGTTATAGTGTGAATATTAAGTGAGTACACGTGCATATTTAGGTATTACTTAGATTGTCGGCCTAGTTTCTTGTATAGCAATGGGTCAGTGATGCTTACCACTGTTGATTGTAATGGCATTGAGATGGAGTGCAAAAGAATTGTGCAAGTGGTTCAGGGTGACAGGTCTAACCATAGGCGAGGCGAGCTCCCTAGGTATGTCATGCCCTTAATGTGCCCTGAACAATTGTGGGGGATGTACAAAGGGCTAGGGGATTAGGGACGGAGCCAGCCGACCAAGGTCACTGGATGTACCTAATTTGAGGACCCCTAGGTGCGGTGCTGTATCATGTGTGCGTTTTTTTTCTTTTTTTTTCTTTTTTCTTTTTTTTTTCCTTTTCTTTTCTTTTCTTTTATTTATTTCTTTCTTCCTTCCTTTCTTTCTCTCTCTTTTTTTTTTGTGGAAAAAAATGAATACAATCAACGCCATACATTGAGGCTATTAGCCTTTCATTTGGATTGAGAAATGTTGGGATCCAAAGGCTATGAAGAATGGATATTATAGAGATGATTGTGTCACCAACCTTGATGCTAGAGGAAGTGTTGTCGAGATGAAGAGATACACTAGAGATTTGCAAACCTCTTTGTAACATGTGAGACTTCGAACAATTGAGGTAGCACTTGGAGTGAGCTGTGCATGGACAAGGGCAGAGCATCTTGCGAATTGAATTTTGGATGATGAAGAGACGTTCGCCCTTGTTGAGAGTGTGGCTCCTGCCCGAACATAGAGTTTAGCCAAGAAGGAGGAGGTAATCGATGATTATGCTTTGGCCATGCTCAGTTGCAATATGTGCTTTCTGTAGAGGTGTCCTTGGGTTCTCATCCAGTGGCGTTTCCATCATGGCTTTTGTTTCTTGGTATTCCTCTCACTTCCTCCATAATGGTTCTTTGTGGGGTTGGTGGTCTTGTGGTGACTTGGATATTAAACGCTTCTAGACAGTGACCTGTGTCATTCTGCATTCACTTGGAAAGGCGTGAGAGTACATGCAAGTCACATGCTTCAACCATAATGAAAATGTCCAGCTAAACAAGACATCGCCAACCTGAATCCCTTAGTTTTGACTTGATGTGTATCACCTGCACTTGGTCATCATTGCTCATGGGCTGTGTTGGCCTTTGCTTCTTTTGGTATTATTTACACAGTCACAAAACACGTTGTTTATTTATGTATATGTTCATGAAACCATGTCACTCCGTGAGGATAAAAACCAATTGTAGAACTCAGGATTGTACTCGAGTGTGGCACACATATCTAGCTTCTGTGGTAGCCTACTCAGCAATAATAAATATTTGGCAACATCAAGTAACATGGTGCCTTGTCCGAGTCTACTGGAAACATGTAGCTCCTCCTCAGTGAGAACTTTATTAATCAAAGGGCTCTCTAGGCTAGTTCCAGCTAGGTCCATACCTCGAACTGTAGCTAGAACTCGAAATGAAGTTGGTGCCACATAGGTCGGGTCTCTTTGGGACCGCCATTTGGCCAGTCGCTCCTCTGAGACTGTCATGATTTGGGCTCCAAGTTCGGCCATTGTAGCGCGGGTTTCAAACCAACGATTTTCAAATTGGCTTCTACCCTCTCATTGTCGCTTTAGTTGCTCTATCTTTAAGAGATTTGGCTGGTAGAGCATTTCATTAAATGTCACGGTTAAGCATAGTTCGTCAGCCTCCTCGTCAGGATGAGTCGCATGCGTTCATGTAAGATCTTGTCATAATGTCCGTCAAGATATTCTTTCTCTTCCCATGATAGCGGATAAGGCAAATATTCCTCAAGCTGCTCCCTAGGGAATGTGCCCATGTCTGCATGAACATAGACACGTACGAATAATTTCAGTTTAGTGTCCCACTCAGTCAAGCACTCTGCGACATCTCTATGTTCTATGAGGGCTTGCTCGGTTGCTATCTCATGCAAAGTTCTAAGGGTTTCCTTAGGCTTTAGCATAGCTGGGGGCTCAGGCCTAGATGAGCAAGATTGATCAATGTGAGGATTGCTTATGCCTTCGAGGTTTTCATGTTTCTCCTGAGGCTTTATGGTAGTTGTGTCATGGTTCTCCTCGGATGTGACCAGCGTAGTCTTAGCATCCTGTTGTGACAGTGTTGTATCCACTCTTGATTGGTCGATGCGAGTTCTATTGTCGGTGGATTGAGTGTTGAAAGCAACTATTGATGGAAACAATTGCTTTGATTTTTCAGAGCACAAGGATGTGTCTGAGCTTTCACCACTATTAGGAGAGGCATCAATGGGTTCATTGGTGGATGGACTCGATGCTTTATTCATTAGCTCTCCATCGCTCTTCGTCTCAATGTTCTTGGGGTCCACAACCACCTACAACTGTTGTTGTTTTCGCTATTTTCTCCTCTTTTTCTTGGTCAGTGAAGGTGCATCTCTCAACAACTCAGGACCCTGGACTCAGTCAACTGTTGATGTGCTTGGTTGGGCCTCAGCATTCTCTTTCTCTAGTGTGTCCTTATGGGACATAGCCGTGGCCTGCTGAATAGCCTCGCTAGGTTGTGAGGATACAACTGCCTTCCTTTTTGGAGAGTCTAGCTCTTCCCTTTTGTTTAACTCCTCTAGCCTAGGCTTTAGGTGCTTTGGAAGTGTTGGAGTTGTCAATGAAGTTGTTGCGACACCTCCTCCACAGGTAAACTGCTAAGGACACATTCTGCAAGGGGCATTGTCACGGCCAAGGGCTGTGACTACTGTGATCCCTGATGGGAAGTAGTAGCAACGAGTTTAGTGGGCTAGCTACCCTTGGTGGATTGCGGTGTCAAGTCCCTGGGGTGATTGGAAGTGGTCGTGTCTTTTGTTGCCCTTTCAGCACTCATCTGTGTAGATCGATCTAGTCACACTAGGGTGCTCAAGCATATCCTTGGGTCGAGAGCTATAGATAGCGTCATGTCCCTCCTCTTGGAAATTTGGAAGCTTAGATGGAGATAAAGATTGGAATTGAGCAGTCGCCCTTAACAACTGTTGTAGTGCTTCCTGTGTCTGTTTGGGAAAAGAGGGCATAGGAGATCTAGGACTCATAGGTAGGCGTGGCACTAGCTGAATGATTTGCTCAAGGCTATTAGACGATTGTGCAATTTGCTTTGTTGAACGAACAGCCTTGCCATGAGCAATGTTGTGCCTATGATGCTTGTTCTCCCCTTGGAAAATCAAAGGCTCTTTGGGCACTAATGATTTTTGTGCATGTTCAATGGCTACATATGACATCTGTCTATTTAGCATGCTAGGCTGAGGCTCTTTCTTTCAAACAATCATGTCTGGTTTGTTGCCTTGAGACCTAGAGTTTCTCTTAGATTTCCTCCTGTGCTTCATTGCTTTTGATGCACTCTGGCCTTTAGCTGATGAAGGTGGTTTAGCAGGGGATTTTGGTACCCAAATCCATCGGTTGCCTGTGTAGTACCCTTGAGCACGTAGCAACGCTTTGGATATCCATCGCGGCGTTGTGTTGACCCTCCATCGATGCCTACGTCTATAAGGCTTGGGCTTCTTTTGGGGTCTTCTATGATATTTGTAAGTCCAAAGCCCGTCCTTGGCATTGTCTCTTGACCTTCTTGTTTTAGGTATGGCCTCACTCACTGCTTCTCATTGTTCGACCTGTGCTTGTATTAACTCTTCCAACAAGTCCTTGCTCTCGTCAGCAAGCTTGACTATTATGTCAACACCTTGCTTGCCTTTCCCTCGAGGTTTGATGAGGTCACCCTTGCTAAAGGTCGTGACTATCCTCACACTTGGTAGTATCAGGTGTATCCTCTGTGCTACATAGTCAGCCTCACATTTGGTTGCCCTTTTGAAGGGTCTTCCTAGGAGGGTTTCTTTCCCGTAGCTAGCACTATTTGGAGGAACATGAAATAGGATAGGCAAGCTTTCCGTTTCAATTGTCGCAAGGATTTTGCACTTCCCTATGAGTGCTTGTGGGTGTCCCCCATAAGGGCTAAGAGTTGCACTAGTCGGTGTGAGCTCTGGTTCTGCGGGGGTCCGGGGGGGCAGTCCCCCCCGGCCCGCAAGGCCGTTATGGTAAAAGCCACAATTTGGAGGACCGTTTATAGCCAAATTTTGAACCACGTGCTCTAAATTTTAGCCCAGTGATGGATCTGTGATGTGCCTTTAACTCTACGTAGCCTTTGGTGTCAATCTCGGGGTTTAGATGTGTCAAAATTTGTGTTCTAGATACCTGTCCGATTTTGACAGTTTTCTATCCGATTCTCAGATGTCCGATTTTCAGGAATCCGATTATCAAAATCGGACGTCCGATTCTGGGTGGTCCGATCGGCCCAGTGGTCCGATTTTGGTCACGTCCGATTCTGGGAGTCGGATTGAAAAAGTGGTCCGATTTTCGGAGCGATCTGATTCTGGGAATCGGATCGGATAGGGTGGTCCAATTGCCTCGATCGAACGAGCGTCTGATTGGACAGGATGGTCTGAGTGGTCCGAGTCCGAGTGGTCCGATTTCCAAAATTGGACGGGTTGGTCCAAGTGGTCCGATCTGACAGGATGGTCCGATCGGATGAGCGTCCGATTATGGACTGGTCTGATTCTGGGTGGTTCGATTATGGACTGGTCCCAATTCTAGACTGGTCCGATTCTGGATTGGCCTGATTATGAACTGGTCCGATTCTGGGACTCGGACGGCCTGGTCCGACTACGCGGCCGACGGCCCGCGAGTTGCACGCGATGCCTCTAGATTGACGTCTACTACACCGAATCGTCCCAGCGCCTTCCAGATAGGTGCAAGACACTACAAGGGAATGCCAGACATGCCTGGAATCACTGTGGTGCTCGAATCAAACGGCACTCTAAGGATCTGTGCCCCTATTTCCCTGTTTTAGCTTGTTATACAGCAACAGAAAACCCTACTCTTTGCTTCTTTTTCTTTGTTTTTTCCTATCCTAAATGTATACAAATCACAAAGCAATCACCTACACTACTCCAACATGCTTTTCCAAATCCAAAAAACCAAAAACCTACTTGCTAAGGAGATCGAATACCTCTTCAAACTCCCTTGCTTCCTACCTATCTACCTCAAGCACCGGTTCGGGAAAACCCTACTCCAATGCTCGATTCGAAGTGCGCAAGCGCTCAAGGCTTGAATCCGTTGGTCCCGGCAACGGAACCAAAATGTGGGAGCTTTCACTCAACCGCGAAGACCTACGGACCGCTTATTGTTCAAGCATTCCAAGCCGAGCACTAATGGCTACCTCTCACATAACCAACGCGCTATCCATATCTACGGGTGTAGTGAGCTTACCTCCGTGCCGTTCGAGTTACCTCCTCTCCCGCACACTCCGGTAGCTCCACGATCCAAGTGCAAGCTTCCATCCTCAAGCTCCACGCTCCAAGCTCCATTGCCGTGAGCAAGACAAGAGAAGAGAAGAGAAGAGAAGAAGAGAGGAGAAGATGGAGAGCTTCTCCTCCTCGGTCCCTCACCCTCACACACTCACTCCCTCACACTCTCACACTCCCTCTCTCAAGCACAAGCTCAAGCAAGCAAGAAGAAGAAGAAGAGAGCCACTTTTGGCTACACACAAGAATGAGCTTCTCATTCACTTTTCAACTTTATACACAAAACCCTAAATCCCTTTTTGGGCGGTCATCCCCTTTTCCCCTTTTTTACATGGCCGGCCGTAGCCTAGGCCCTTTTTCCCATTGTCCTTCTATCTTCCTAGCTTCCTTTCCACCGCTCATCTACTTTTACAAATTGCACGGGTGAGAGCCCGGCGCTCCTTGAATTAAACCATGATGTGCTTGCGCTCTTTTACAAAAGTTTTGACTTGCGCTTTTCCTTGTGAGCCTTTGTCTTCCGTTTCTCTTTGCCTTGGCCTTTGTCTTTGTCTTCTGTTATAGCTTTCCAGATTTTCCACCGCCTGGCACTCTTTTACAAGATTTCAGGGTGTGCCTTTGTATTTTAAAATGCACATTTCCCCTTTTGCATTTGCCTTGGACTTTTTAAGGTTGCCCTTGCACTTTTGGCCTTTTCTGCTCTTCTTTCTTCAGTCGGGCTACCTTTTTTTCACCTTTGGCCTGCGTCTTTTTTATTTTCTTTTGCTTTCTTTGTGTTTGGGTTAACATTGATTGTAAAAACATTTAGGATGTTGTTTGATCAACCAACAAAACCAGTTGTATTTTTTCAACAAAGCAAGAATAGATGCGATAACATTTCCATCCACATATTCGCTCTCCCCCCTTGGGATCTAAGAGCGATACTACGCAAAATTTTACTTAACACTCCCTTCCTTTGGCTAAGGCATATGTTAGGGTCTCATACAAGTATACAATTTGTAAGGCTATTGATCACTTACTTTGATCGACAACCCAACCTTCTTCCCAACAAGTATAAAAGTATCAGTCTTTCCTTTGACTTATGGCTTCCTAATCCTTGAGCTCTCCACCTGCCCTTGAGGTCTAGAGTTGTTGTCTGTACCTAACCTAACCCTAAATTGGCTTGATGAAAATAGTAGTTATCAAATGGATCTCAAGGCATCATAGTTTTGATCCTTAGGATCATTACTTGTACTAACTATGCACATTGTCAAGATCCCAATCTATCAAACATGGGCTATCAATTCATGATATTAGCAAGAGCTTGGGCAAAGATATAGAGTTTCTAAAATGAATTTCCTTTAGGCTAGATTGCTTACCATGCAATCTGTCAGCGTGCAAGCTGCAATATAATATACCTTCAATGTGGAAAAAACATAACTACTAATTTGCAAGAAGAGGGAGTCGAAAATACTATGAAACCTTATATGTTGTTTAGACTATGCATGAATTTATCGCATAGCATCTAGATGCAATTAACTTCTCTTGATACATGCATTTTGAAGACTTAATCTTCCAAATTTTTGAGATGAAGTTTATCCTTTTCAATGAAAAATTCTCATGTAGTATAGTTTGGGACCTTGAATTGACAATGATGCCCTCTCCCGAAGCTTTGTTTTTGGTTGTGGGATTTCCACCCGCATGTGACATTCTTTGCTTGGGGGCAATTCTCGATCTTCCTTCCTTTTTGGGGCAACTCCTATAGGAACTTCATCAGCTTCTTACTCAAATAGAGGGGCGATTTGGGGGGGGGGATGAGTTCGCTAGGTAGGGAATAAGCTCGTAGGAAAAGGAAAAGGGAAGGAGCCTATGGTCACCCTCCAAGGAGGGGGAAAGGAGGAACCTTCTAGAAGATTCTCTCTCTCTCTCTCTCTCTCTCTCTCTCTCTCTCTCTCTCTCTCTCTCTCTCTCTCTCTCTCTTTGTGTCGTGCTAAGGCATCAATTGTGCCTCCTCCTTGCCATGCGAGGGGGAGGGGGGAGGTTTTATAATGGGGGGAGGGAGAGGTAATATGGGGGGGTGGTGGTGGTGTTTCACCCCACCCACCACCTATCCGTTAGCATGGCGGCGAGGGTTCTAAATCTCCTAGTTGGGTCATGGACTAGGCATGCTGGCCAAGGGGTGGTGGTAGGCCACATGGCATCCCCCTTGTCATCGTCATTGTCATCATCATCGTTGACATCATCCTCTTTAAATTCCCCCTCCCTCTACCAACTAGTGGCGTCGATGAGGGGAAGTAAAAAAATTTCAATTATTTTTAATTATTTTTAGGGGGTGGGTTCCTATGCAAAGGGGGGGTTTATTACACCAATGTCAAACAAAGAAAAGGAAGAAAATGCATCTTTGCATATGTTGTACAAAAAAGGACCAAATAGGAAGACTTACACAAATTTAGTAGCAACATCATTTGTGAGGATCTTCAATGCTTGCATGGAAACGTGATGAGTTACATGGCTGATGAGAAGCTTGACTTTAATAGCACACACCCCACCAGGATAAAATGAGATATACCTATTAAATTTAATATTCTATTTGTGGATTTCTAATGCTTATGGTTTTCTGTTCATAACATTTATAGTCTTTATTTGTGGCATCCTTTTTATATTGCAACTAGCTTTGGTGTTATTCCTAGAGCATTAGTTAGACTCGTTTGGCCATATTTTGAATACTTTGACTATGCCTTTGAATGTGAATTATTGACTTGAATTTTTACCATTCTTTTGTAGCCTTCTTTGTTTGGGGTTAACAACAAAAAACAAGCATTGAGAGTGGGTTGTTGCATTGGTTAAAGGAACTCAAAAAGGTGACCACAATCAAGTTCTTTTTTGTATAGGGACATGTTGCATGGCAAAGGTTTGATTGAGGCTATCTTACTTGAGATGCTTGTCATATCAGAATGCTGTGGGCAGCCTAAAATGTGATTACCACTAGTAGGCCTAATGGAAGCATGATTGGTCTAAGCCAAAAGCTCCAAAGAAGAAGACTTTAGCAACCTGAACAACATTGATTAGGATTCATGAGAGCTACTTGTGTAAGATAAGGGTGAGACATTTACTAGTATTTGAAAGATAGCAAGACATAATGTCATGGGTAGCTCCCCTATTTCATGTTCATGGATCACCTTTGAAAGGTCAAGGCATCTTAATGATGACCATCTATGCATCTACTTATCAACAACTTTGGATGAGCAACATGGATAATGGACATCGGAAAAATGAAAGACATGTGATGGGTGTTGTTGAATAGATCATCCATGTTGCAAGTAGCTACTTAGTTTCAACTTACATGATTGGTTTAGAGCTTCTTGTCTAGTGTAGAGTATAGTATGTTTCTCTTGTTCTTTGGAAAGGGACTTATTAACATCTTTTATTCTATTCTATTGAAGTCATGGATAAATATTTTATTGTTGTTTGTCATGTTCCCTTTTTTATTATCAATTTTTTACTATCTTCTCTTCAATTCATTGACAAATGTAGTGTTATCAAAGGGATCTAGTAGTCTATATGAAGGATTTTCTAATCTAGACAATTGTGTATATAGGCATCATTTACCTAGAGAGTAAGGGCTTGACATTGTTTCATATTTGCAACAACTAACTACTATCATGTTGTATGAGTCACTCAAAGGTAAATTTATTAGTGCTCATCATGCAAACAGATCATGCATGGTTATGTATGTGCTAGAAAGTCTTCCAATAAAATTGTTGAGATCACCATTCCTACTACATTTGTTAGTTTTGTGCTGAGTAGCATGACATACTTGGGAATGCTCTAGCAAACACAAGCTTCTCAAAGTGTTCACTTTCCTCTTTCCATTGCACACTCTCACAGCTTCATCCCATCCAGCTTATTGGATATGGGTAGAGAGGGTAGGATTGGAACTTGCTTAGGATATGCCATCAATGCCAATCGAGATTGGAAGCCTCGAAAGAATATAACAAGAAAAAGTGATAGGATGGTTGGTTTGAATCGTCTCGAACCACACGATTCCCCAAAGAATACACATCGGCAATAGATGTCCTTGAATAAGTACTTGCACGAAAACAAAGAAGATGCTGCCACTGGAGTGAAAGCAACCAATAAGAGATGCCCTCTGAGTAACCGGGGTCCATCAGACCATGGTACAAAAGAAGATTGACTTAGGCAAGGTAGATGGGGAGTATCCCATGCTCAAAGGAACACACAATGCTGGGTAGAGAGATGTAGTATATGCAAAGGAAAGTAGGTCTTCAACCTATAAATGTAGCCAATCCAAGGGTTGGTCAAGAACCAGGAGTGCCCAAATATGGAGTCCTTGCGATAAATGCATATATATCCTATTGTTGGCCTGGCAGAGAGGCTACCCAAATTACTAAGGTATTGCCTAAGTCTAGCAAGACCAACCCAATGTAAAAAGTAGCAATAAAGATAATCTATCTACCTCAAAAATTAGGCCACCGACTAGCAAAGTATGCTTCCAGAATGCTAAGGTGCCACCCACTAGTAAGAAGCCTACTACCAGGTGCAAAAACACAATACAAAAATTACTATAACTGGAGTGCTAAACCTATTGCCTAGAAAGCTATTGTATTGCCAAGCTATAGAAGAAGACACCGAGGCTAAAAACACAGCATAAGAACATGGCTATCCTACATAAATGCACATATATTGAGCATGGTTTGAGGTCACTCTAGATAGAGTAGGTGACATCTAAATGCACATCTATTGAGCCTGGTTTGAGGTCACTCTAGATAGAGTAGGTGACATCTAACGAGATGATAGGTCCACTGAATCAAACATAGGTTTGTACTGTAGTCTAGCTCCAAATGCAGCAAGGAAGGTAGTGGAAACAAGTCACCTTGCACTGTAGAACAATCAATGCAAGGTCTTTAGCACCTAGAGATGTCACCTACCGGTTGTAATGTCAGTGGGATCCCACATCTAGCCTTGATACCATGTGAGAGTGCAATGGAACAATGTGATGCAATGATTGAAGGTATAAGGCTGCAATGGTCACCCCCAACATGCAACTCTATACGTCAGTGTGGATGCCAGATGTAGTAATAGGGGAATGAGAAACAAAGGAGGGTTGGCTATTCACTAAGGATCAATGATGGATATGAGAGTGGAAGAGCAAGCTACCTATATATAGGTCAATTGGGACCACAACTAGTAATAAAGTGGTGCGCAGATCGGACGCCGGTAGCTCACGTAGCGAATTCCCAAAGGTCCCCAAGAACAAAGCACTCTACTT
This sequence comes from Lygodium microphyllum, assembly GCF_053477565.2. Classification (NCBI taxonomy): domain Eukaryota; kingdom Viridiplantae; phylum Streptophyta; class Polypodiopsida; order Schizaeales; family Lygodiaceae; genus Lygodium; species Lygodium microphyllum. Next base: position 46,752,515 of record NC_141156.1, read on the forward strand.
TTTAGCACAAAAATCAATGTGAAAGCAAGCACGACATGAGACAAGAGACAAATTGGGTTGAATCTCCCCCATGCCTTGTGTGAGCGCTTCACAAAGCATGTATTTAATATATATTTTCAATCTTTTTGCTCAAAAATAGCCCAATTACAAAAATATACAAGCTTTTAGCTTTTGAGTTTGCTTTCTACCAAAAATAGGAAAATAAAGCTAATGGACGGTGCCCAAAGAGTCTGGCACGCCCAATCTCAATGTCCAAATAAAAATAACATATCCAGGCGCATAAGCGCATACAAAATAATAATAAATAGTCGATGTCTCTATAAACATAATCAAAATATAGGCGTGGCGCCTATCAAAATATATCCAAAGGTCGGAAACCCGCTAGACTCCAATGCTTTCCTCCGCCACTCCTGCTATCTCTACACATCAACTGAAGCATTCACAATCGTTAGTAAAATAACACAATTAAACCGACAAAAGTGAATACCTAGCAGTCTTCAGCTACATAAATAAATCAACTGGTTAGAAATAAATCCTAACCTTAATTTATTACGAGTGCGCACTCTAAACTCATAAACGTTTATTAATTTAATATGCATTTTGCGGAATCACCCGCTATGGAATCACCCATGTACACACTAAATTAATGAAACGCCCGAAAAGGACAGGCGTCCCCATCAACTTCTCGCACAAAGAATCCTCTTTGCGTATGAGCCCCGATCATTTAAGTTTACGGAATCCACCGTAAAACCTCACGGAATCCACCGTGGAATATGCCTCCTGGCATCATACCCCCGGGGTGGGATAGCAATTGACCTCAATTGCTATTAGCTCAATGTGGAGCTAACAGAGTGGGGAAAGCATTTAGGTCTCTAGCGTGCATCCATTGTGCTTCTTCTACAGGATGGTTCTTAAATTTCACGAGATATCTAGAGTACCTTCGGCCAGTTCTAGTGGTCATGTAATCAGTGTCTATGATGGCTTCTGGTTCAAGGATTTCAGTCTCTTCTTCTAGTAAAGGTGGGTTTTCATAGACAGGGTGGATAGGTAATTGTCCTCTAAATGGTCTCAATAAACTAATATGAAAGGTATTATGAATTTTCCAATGAGATGGCAATTCTAACTTGAATGCATTGTCATTAATCTTATGAATGATTCTAAATGGTCCGTAGAATCTAGGGGCTAATTTGACAACTGGATGTCTATCTACACTTTGCAGTCTACGCTTTTCTATTCTAAGCCAAACATAATCATCAATTTTGAAATTCATGGCTTGTCTTTTCTTGTTGGCTTGTTTGGTATATGATTGTTGGGCTTTAGCAATCATATCCTTTACCTCATCAAAAATAGTGTTATGCATAACAGCAATATCATCGGCACTTTGTATTCTATTAGACAAAGATGCAACAGGTGTAGATAATCTATGTCCATAAATAACTTCAAAAGGTGCTTTCTTTGTAGATGTGTGCGGTGTATTGTTATATGCAAACTGTAATAAATGTAAATGAGTATCCCATGTCTGAGGTTTAGAGATAGTGTATGCACGTAAAAGATCTAAAATAGTGCTATTTGTGGCTTCTGTTTGTCCATTTGTTTCTGGATGAAATGCAGATGAGAAATCAATCTTTGTGCCTAGATTTGCAAACAGTGTAATCCAGAAATTATTACAAAATCTAGAATCTCTATCTGAAATAATGACTTTCGGCAATCCATGGTTAGTAAAAACAGTTTTCAAAAATAATTGTGCTGCGTGTGATGCTGTTAAAGTTTTCTTACATGCAATGAAATATGCTTGCTTACTAAATCTATCTACAATTGTCCAAATCATGTCATGGTTAGATTTAGTATTTGGTAAGCCAGTAATGAAATCCATAGATATATGTTCCCAAGGTTTAGATGGAATAGATAAAGGCATTAATAACCCATACTGTTTACCATGATGTCTCTTTATTCTTTGACAAATCAGACATTCAGATACAAAATTAGATACATCTGCATCCATATGCGGCCAATAAAAATCTTCAGTTAACATGCGTAATGTAGAAATGATACCTCTATGACCTTGATATGGGGGACAATGAATTTCATTTAAAACAAAAGATCGGAATGGAATAGTAACACACAGTCTCTTTTCAAAGAACATGAATCCATCATTATATGACAATGAATCAACAGGAATGAAATTATTTTGAACTAATTTTTGCCAATCAGAATGAAAAGTAATATCCTCGTGATATGTGTCTTTCATAGCAATTAAAGAATCAAAAGATATGATAGAAATGTTATAAATTGCAGGTCTTCTACTTAATGCATCGGCAACTACATTTTCTTTTCCAGGTTGGTATTGAAGGATAGGATGGAAACTTTGAATGAATGAAGCCCATTTGATATGGCGGTCAGAAATTTGGGGTTGGCTAAGTAGATGTCTAATGCTTTGCTGATCGGTCTTTATCATGAATTCTGAACCCATTAAATAATGCTTCCATTGTTTCAATGCTTGGACAACTGCTAAGAGTTCCTTGTCATAGGTGGAATATTTAAGCTCAGAGGGTTTCAGCTTAGAACTAGAATATGCTATTGGATGGTTATCTTGCATTAACACGGCTCCTATTCCTGATCCGCTAGCATCAGTCACAACTAAAAAGAATGGTCGGTTAAAGTCAGGCAATTGTAGGACAGGGGCATTGGTCAATGCACATTTAAGTAAATCAAAGGATTTCTGCTGGTTTTCAGTCCATTGATAAACAATGCCTTTCTTAAGAAGTTTGGTCAGTGGTAAAGCAAGTAATGAGAAATTACGTACAAACTTCCTATAGAAACTAGCAAGACCAAGGAATGAGCGTAATTCATGTACATTTTTAGGAATAGGCCAATGCAATATTGCGTCAATTTTCTTAGGATCAACTTTTATTCCTTCTTCTGATACAATATGACCTAGATATTCTATTTCTGTCTTAAAGAATTCACTCTTGTCAGGATTTGCAAACAATTGATTTTCTTTCAGTAATTGAAAAACTAATGATAAATGCTCATAATGCTCTTTTTCACTTTGACTGAATACTAAAATATCATCAAAGAAAACAATCACACAATATTGATATTTTAGAAAAATACGGTTCATCATTCTACTGAAAGTAGCAGGTGCATTAGTTAATCCGAATGGCATAACTAAGAATTCGTAATGGCCAAACTGTGTCCTGAATGCAGTCTTAAATATGTCGGATCTATCTAGCCTCACCTGATGATATCCAGATTTAAGGTCAATTTTACTAAATATAGAAGATCCTTGCAGTTTGTCCATAAGGTCGTCAACTCTAGGTATAGGATACCTATTCTTTACAGTGATCTTATTTAATGCTCGGTAGTCAATACACATCCGATAAGTATTATTCTTTTTCTTGACTAAGAGCACAGGTGCACCAAATGGAGAACTGCTAGATCGAATTAAACCTCTATTTAGTAATTCTTCTACTTGACTCTGGATTTCTTTTTGCTCTATTTGATTGTGCCTATATGGGGCTTTGCAAGGTGGTTGTGTGCCAGGTATTAGGTCAATCTTATGGTCTTCTGGACGTGATGGAGGTAAATCTGGTGGTAGGTCTTCTGCAAAACAGTCCTTAAAATATGCAAGAAATTCCTTATGCCTAGGGTGCATATGAGTTTCTTTTGCATGCAATTCATTCACCCAAATGAGATATGATTTAGTATTCTTGCGTAGTGCACGTTTTGCTTGAGTATGAGAAAGCAGTGGAAACATATGAGATGCATGCATACCAAATAATGTAATAGATTTTCCCTGAAAATTTATATTCATTGTGTGTGTGGAATAATCTATATTGGGATTATGTTGGTGTCTCCATGGCATTCCTAGAATAATGTCGCTAGACTGTAATGGGACAACTAAGAAATTTCTTCTTTCAATATATGGACCAATTTGAATTTCTAAATCTTGAACTTCTTGTGTGCCATTGTACCTAGTACCTAAAAATGCAGCTTTTATGCGATAGTGTGTAGGTACTGTATGCAATTTCAATTCCTTTACCAATTTTGCTGAAATAAAATCATGCGTACTACCGTCATCATGCAATACAGTTCTTTCTTTTCCATGCACCATACATTTCATAGTCAACAATGAATGTAAAGTAGGCATACCTGGTAAAGTGTCGGAAGTAGTAGTAGGATCATCTTCTTCTTCAGTGAAGTCCGGCATATCCTCATGCTCGTCCTCGTCCATAGCTCCAAGGTAGTTGATATGTGCTGATGGCTTCTTTGAATGACAATTTGCTGCGAGATGGCCTGGCTGGTGACACTTGTAACATACGATAGGCTTGGCTTTGGTCACATTATTTGCAATGGCTGGGAGTCTGGGTATATTTGGATTTGCTTGTTGGATAGGCTTAGGATTTGGATTGACAGTGGATGGTAATGCGGGTGGTTTAGGCCAATTCTTGCGGAAAGATGGTGATGAAAAACGACCTGGATTAAACCTTCTGAAATTTGAATTGAATTGTTTAGATCCATAATTACCATTTGCTTGGAATGGCTGTGGTCGTCGATCTCTTCCACGTAATTTATCTTCAGTGTCGTGAGCTAAGGAGATGGCATCTTCAAGAGTAGCAGGCTTGAACATATTCACCTCAGCGTAGTAATGTCCAAGAAGTCCAGACATGTACTTCCGCTTATGGGTCATCTCTGGTACGTCTTCAAGCATGCGTAGCTGTAGAAGTGCATTCCAAAAACGCTCTATATACTGTGGAATAGGCTCACAGTCGCGTTGTTGCAGTAAATCCCATTGCTTGATAGCCTTCTCATGAAATTGCGGTGGAAGAAAATTTTGCATGAACTTCTTCTTAAAATCTTCCCATGTAGCAGGACATTCTATGCTCTTGCGGACGACAGTCCACCAAAGTGATGCTCTATCTATCAGATGATTAGTAACACACTTGATTTTATCTTTCTCAGGATAAGTTTCCTCATGGAAATAGTCATCAAACTGGCTAATGAATGATAAAACAGTCTTTCCTTCTCTTATGCCATTGAAAGTGCGAAACTTGAAACTTCGTTTACTTATCTTGGATTCCTTGCGAATGGTTTGTGCTTCAAGAGTGGCGTCGATGGTACGGCGTATCAAATCTTCAGCTTGAGGTTCTTCTTTATCAGTGGACGCTCCTTGTAGCTTTGTCAATTGCGCTTGCAAGGCTTGCCTAGCTCTTCGCTCTTCGTCCAATTGCAACATGATAAGATCCAGCTTTTGCTCCATGGTAGGCTCGGGTAGGTCGTCTTCAGCCATAGGATCATCCATATGTGGGGTAGTCATCCTGTAAAACTCAACAAACCTTTCTCACTCAAAATCAGTTAGCGGGATGAGCGTAGCTCAAATTTGGGGTTACAAGGCTATGTATTTTGGGTATTTTCTTCTTCAATTTTCAGAAATTCTGAAATATTTCTGTCTCCGTTTGCTGAAAGTACTTCAACGAACTTGCAGATAGGTAAAACAGCTTGCTGCGAACAACTTTCCAGTTCTGAGTTTTTGCAAACGAACAAGTCTTCTAGGAGTTTCGAGCGTTAGTCAGTTCTGATTTAGTCTGACTTGCAGAGTTGCAGACTTAACAGACTTGCAGGGTTGTGAACTTGCTGAACTTAGCTGACTTGCAGGACTTGCAGTACTTGATTAATGTCGACTTGCGAAACTTGTCTTCTGGAGTGCGTGACCCGGAGTTTGCAGACTTGTCTGCCTTAGCTGACTTGCAGAAAGCTTAGAAGCTTTGTTGGACTTAGTGGATTAAGAAGCTTAAGCTTCTTAATCCGTCGTGGATTTTGAGGACAAGAATATGTCCTTGACGGATTTGCGCCGCCCAGAACAGCCTCACGCCGCCGATAATCGAATCGTTGTTTTTTAAAGCTTTCTTAAGCTTATACTAAGCTTAGTAAGTGATAACTTTAAGCTTTGAAGCTTAATGAAGAAAAAGAATTACTCTTTTTGTCTGTTAACCACGATTTGATGAAGAGAATGGATGAGTGGTCCTCCGCCGACAGAGAGTGGTCCTTCGCGATCTGAGAGTGGAAACAGGGGTTCTTGATCGCCAGAAGTCTGCCTGTATCGACGGTTCGCAACGAGATTGACTGTAGAGGTCGTTTGTTCCTGGAGCTCCGCCTTCGCCCGAGATTGGTAGCGATTGGAAGCCCTTGATCTCTGCTCCGCTCTGATACCACTGGTGCGCAGATCGGACGCCGGTAGCTCACGTAGCGAATTCCCAAAGGTCCCCAAGAACAAAGCACTCTACTTTTTAGCACAAAAATCAATGTGAAAGCAAGCACGACATGAGACAAGAGACAAATTGGGTTGAATCTCCCCCATGCCTTGTGTGAGCGCTTCACAAAGCATGTATTTAATATATATTTTCAATCTTTTTGCTCAAAAATAGCCCAATTACAAAAATATACAAGCTTTTAGCTTTTGAGTTTGCTTTCTACCAAAAATAGGAAAATAAAGCTAATGGACGGTGCCCAAAGAGTCTGGCACGCCCAATCTCAATGTCCAAATAAAAATAACATATCCAGGCGCATAAGCGCATACAAAATAATAATAAATAGTCGATGTCTCTATAAACATAATCAAAATATAGGCGTGGCGCCTATCAAAATATATCCAAAGGTCGGAAACCCGCTAGACTCCAATGCTTTCCTCCGCCACTCCTGCTATCTCTACACATCAACTGAAGCATTCACAATCGTTAGTAAAATAACACAATTAAACCGACAAAAGTGAATACCTAGCAGTCTTCAGCTACATAAATAAATCAACTGGTTAGAAATAAATCCTAACCTTAATTTATTACGAGTGCGCACTCTAAACTCATAAACGTTTATTAATTTAATATGCATTTTGCGGAATCACCCGCTATGGAATCACCCATGTACACACTAAATTAATGAAACGCCCGAAAAGGACAGGCGTCCCCATCAACTTCTCGCACAAAGAATCCTCTTTGCGTATGAGCCCCGGTCATCTAAGTTTACGGAATCCACCGTAAAACCTCACGGAATCCACCGTGGAATATGCCTCCTGGCATCATAAAGTGGCTAAGAATATGGGTGTCTAAGATAGCCAAAAGTGCCTAAAAAGAAATGCACTAATGTACCCTCCTTCTAAAGTGCCTAAAGTACATAAAATGACAAATAAATAAAAAATTCAAAGCTCCTAATCCTCATCTAACTCAAGTGAGACTCACTGGTAGGAGATGAACACACACGACACACATGACAACTAACAAGCTCATGAGACTAAGTTTCAAGTTAGACTAGAGGGACCCTTTGTGATCAAGAAAGAGTCAAAAAATGCACCTATTTGTTGCAAGATTTGGATGGAACATTCCACAAGAAGATCAACTGGTTTTATCTCAAGAACATTTGTAGAATCATGTAAAAAGTTGGTTGTACATAGTGTAAATATAGGGTCACAAAGCATATTGTTGTAATATAGCAATTTTGGACAAATTTAGTACATGAAAATCTAGTATTGATCAAAGAGATTTTGATGGTGGAAATAATATCCACAATATGCTTTAAGACCTAAAGAATAGCCCTATCATGTTTGGCAGTAAGTCAAGCAAGTGTGCAGAAGATGCACACTTCGACAGCTTAATGACTCTAATGGACTGCATGCAGGATAACTATATTGTAGGATGTGCAGAGTTTTTTTAAGGCAAAAACCTTGAGAATTTTCCCTTGATGTATTTTGGGAAGTTGTTATAAGAGATTGCACAAATACAACAAGAGGAACATTGCAAAGAAAAAAGAACTCAATGACAAAATGCTGGGGAAATGGAATCCATATACCAAGGCACAAGACAATACAAGACTCCAAACATGAATAGCCAATAGTTGGCTCTAGCTTCCTCTCGTTAAAACTTGCAAGTATAGTAATGATTAAATTGAATGAGGATAGAGCTTTCCTACCTATAAATAGGCTCTAGGCATGAACAAGTTGTTTGTAGTCTGGTCAGTTCATGTGTGAGTCTAGGTCATGCTCAACATTTCTAGGCATTTTATTGTGGCCATAATGATGTTTATTTGGGCATTTTATGCTAGTTAAGGCCGACCTGCTACCATTTATGACATATTTTATCCTTTATATTCAGGCTCCTCCTCCTTAGTCAATCATTATGACCCACATGTTTTATTGGAGAGAGGGAGCCAATGACATTGCCTATGTAGCGAGTGACTCATTGTTGTATGCAATTGTCTCATGTTCGGTATATGGATCCCATTTCTCCAATTTTCTTCTGATTTCTCTTCTTTGTAGTATTCTTTTGTAATTTTTTCACTTTTATCCTTGCATTCAATAGTTTATTACAACATCTATTTATACTTCCATTGCTATATCCACTTTTGACATGGTATAAGATTTTAGGATCCATGTTTTTAGTTGTTTTCTATTGTTTCAAGTCTATGTTTTGGCTTTATTTTTTTGCTAATTGGACTTATTTTTTATTGCTGTGACTAATTTTCCAGCCTAGGCCATCATCTTTTACTAAATTTTGGCCTAGTTTTTGCTCTTTTTCTTAGCTTTTGTAGTTTGCCATTTGTGTTTTGGGAATAGAGACTGAGGTGACATGTTTTTATGCAAGATGACTACATTTGCTGCAGTTTAATAATTGCACTTTGACTTTAGCCTTTGTGTTTTCATTGCTTCTGCTTGAGCAGGGCTAGGCAACAATGTTTCAAGTTGATTTTATTGGTGTTTGATTAGTATTTTCACCTTATCCACTGCATGTGAACTCGATCATACAATCTATGCTCTTGGTTTGGTTGCACTCTCTGTGTCCTCTTCTTTTCATTCTTTTCTATTCCTATCGTCTCTAGATGGCTCCCCCCAATTGTTCCACCACAATGACAAATTACATGGCCTTGATTATCTCACATGGAGTGTTATTATGAAAGGTTGTGTGAGGTGTCCACCAGGCTCATTCCAAGGTGCACCTTTTTGTAGTCCATTAGCAGGTATTCCAAATTATGCCACCGGGCGCTCCCTTGGAACGTCACGCGGTTTGTCACTTAGACTCCACTGAGTCTATATCTCAATGGAAGAGTTCTAGTTGAACCCACTAGGATTGACCTAAATTTTTGGGTTCCTAAAATCAGACGGGTCTCCTAACAGCCATCTAGCATCAATAATTTTGAGTTCCCACATCTACAAGATTACTCCATCTGAAGCGGACTTGCCATTGCACTTGGTTCCAAAGAGAATGGGAGACGGAGGGGAGTGTGGTGCATCAACCCTCTTGTCCATAAGGTAAAATCCCATTTGGACCCCCTAAAACAATGCAAGTCGGTTCTACCTATCGACTAGTTAGTCAATTTATCCTCCTCCTATTTCTATTGTTGATTTAGAAAAGCTCCTAAACCGGGACCACCCTACTGTTGGATGGACCTGTCGAGGTTACACCCACCCACTTTCCTTTGATGACGAAATCATCTTTATTTTTTTAATTGCCTACAACATATTTCTTGGAATATATACAACCAGCTTTCTTAAATAGTCTGTTAAATCACAAGTTTCTTCACATAATTTATCTCAGGACACACATACAATTCAAACAATCCTTGAATAAAACAAATTTCTTTATTATATTGGAAGTATATTACAATTTCCATATTTCCGACCCTATGGAAGATATACAGAATTCCACGAGGGTATTTTTCCCACCAATATTCCACCCTTGTAACTAGTATTTTGGGTTCCAGGATCCCATACCGGGTCATGAAGGGGCTCGTCAGATTCTATGGAACAATGCATGATTTACGGTCAAAGACCCCTTTGGCACCCACATTTCCTACTGCTCGAGACTATCCCTACAGACAGACCTTTCACTACGGAGCCAGTCTAAGCCTCTAGAAGTGATAACCATGACCCCCTTGGAGTAGGGTCTCGCAACTAGCTTGGGGGTAGCCTAGCACAATCTTTCCTTTTATCCTGTTTGTCAATGTTTTCATTCAAAGATCTAGATTCTAGCAAACACAAACAACCCTTTCAAATGTATATCAAATGGTGCAATGATAATCACACCATCATGCAGCTCACAGCTTTCATAGCCAAGGTAGACCTTATCCTAAGGCAACCTTACATTCTAATGAGGATTCTCCTCCCCATAAAGAAGTGTTAAGTACATCTCTTACAATATGTTAAGCAAGGCATTAATTTCTTGTTTGGGCTATCTTACCCAACATAAGAAAAATTCCTTAAAGAAATATATTGTGCCAATAACTTAACGAGGACTTATAGATACTTTAAATAGAGTTTTACTTTTTAAGCATTAGTCAACATTTAACCTTGTCACTTTTGATAATAATTATATTGAGTTATTTTACTTTAAATATCGAGCGTACATAAAGTCATATGTGCAATAACCCCTTGTAACTATTTCCATCATGATTCCACAATTTAGAATATCAATTAATCTAACTACAAATCATGGTGATTAATTGTTTACGCGTGTACTAGTATGCTTTCTAGATGAAACTGTCAATTCGTAGAAAGTGTAAAATATAGAGCTAATTATTTATGTAATTAATTCTTATATGGATGTTGTCTGTGCAATCTAACAAGTAGCTCTTGTACTGTTTGATGCAAAGGCTAACTCTCGCTCTCTCTCTCTCTCTCTCTCTCTCTCTCTCTCTCTCTCTCTCTCTCTCTCTCTCTCGATAGCTCTGTCTCGTAGCCTCTTGGAGGGATATCCTTCTACCTCCCTCTCTCTACCTCTCTCTTGTAGCCTTTGAGGGTCTCCTTGTGCTTCTCTAAACTGTTCGCCATGACTCTTATTTATAGATGAATGAGAGAAGAAGGGTTGTGGTTGAGAAGAAGAGCTCTTTATGGAGGGGATCTTGCCAAAACCTACAAATTGATGCTCAAATCACAAATCTGATGGTTCCCTTGGCTCCAAAAGGGGGGTAAAACCTCCAAAAGACACTTGGTTAGAAATCTTCTAATCACTCCTTCTTCTTCTCTCTATTTGAAGTGCTATTTGCTGCATGTAAACTGCAATTGTGATGCGCGTGATTTCACCAATCCTTCTTTTTTTCATTAAATCTCCAAAACTAGCTGAACCACTTACTTTTTTTACATGACATCTTGTTCTAGAAAATTTCATAGTTTTTAAGGATATTTACAATAAATAATATCCAAAATATGAAAAATATGCTAGTTTTGTCCAAAAATCTAGTATTTTTGGACCATTCATACTATACACATTAACACTATTGACTAATATGGCTCATAACTCTTATTCACGTTGTGGTAGCTTCCATGATGGATGGCTACAGTCCTTATCAATCCGAAAAAAAATATTGGGTTATGATCCTCAAAATTTTTAATTAAATAAAAGTTGTTAGTTATTAATGTTAGTTAGTTTTTACTTTAGTTAGTCTTTAGTTAGTAACCTTACTAACTTATTAATTGATTAACTAACTTTCAAACTAACCAACTAATTTTTAATTGTGTAGAAGTATTACATCCTCCTCTCCTTAGAGAAATCAAGATGTCCTTATCTCGAGAGAAACCATGGGTATTGTTGATAAAGAACATTCTCATCTATCCATGTCGCATCTTCTTTAGGATAATCCTTCCACTGGACAAGGTTTTTTCTAAGGGTTCTACTCCTCAATTTTCTCTCCCTTACATCAATTACTCTGTCAGGTTGTAGTTCAAGGACTCCTTGGTTAGGTATTATAACTTTTTGATCATCAAGGATATGGTTCAAGTTAGCTATGCATGCTTTCAATAAGCTAATATGAAATACATTGTGGATTTTTATATTCTCAAGGAGTTGTATCTTATAAGTGCTTGGTCCTAAGAACTTGAGAACCTTATAGGGTCCACAATATCGTCGAATTAGCTTCTTAAATTCTCCTAAAGATAAAGAACTCTTCTTTGGATGGACGCAGATGAAGACCATGTCTCCCTCTTTGAAGATTCATTCTTGCCCTTTTAGATCAACATACGCATTTTGTCGATCCTTGGCAGCTTGAATATCCTATATGATAATCTTGATTTAATCATCCATTTCTTCTAACATTTTTCTCAAAGCTTCTACCACCTTAGAGTAGGATCGGAAAATTTAAGTGACATATGACAACCTTGTCCATATAGTTTCTGAAATGGAGTCATCTAAATACTTCGATGATAGGAGGCATTATAAGCAAATTCCACTAAGGATAGATACTAAATCCACCTTTTAGGTTCCTTGCTGCAATGTGCATGCAGAATATCCTCAATTACTTGATTGACTCATTTTGTCTGCCCATCAATTTGTGGATAATAAGTAGTATTGAAACAAAGTTGGGTTCCAATGGTGTCAAATAAACTCTTCCAGAAATGTGATGTAAAAGGAGAATCACAATCACACTGATGATCCTTTTAGGTAACCCATGTAACCTAAAAATCTCTTTTACAAAAATTCTTGCAATATCTGAAGCTTTGTTATTGGTTTTTGTTGGAATAAGATGAGCAACCTTTATTAGCATGTCTACTATTACCATTATTGAGTTATATCCTCCTTGCATAGAAGGTAACCCATCTACAAAGTCTATGCTAATAAACTCCCATTTCATCTGGGGAATGTCAAGTAGCTGGAGTTTTTTTGATAACTTAACACGTTCAAATTTTATCCTTTTGGAAATTTAGACATTCAGTAACATACTTAAGTACATCATCCTTGAGTATTTGCCAGTAATAGCTTATTTTGACAGCATTAAGAGTTTTTGCATACCCTGGGTTTTTTGAAAAAGGAGAGTCATGTGCTTCCCAAAGTATTCTTCTCTTGAGAGTGTGACTTGAAGGAATGCATAGTCTCATTCTGAAAATAAACAAGTCCTTCGTCTTCATCTATAGAGAATTCTTGAAACTTAGTCTTGAGTTTGGGATCTTGTTCCTTATTCTGAACTTCCCAAAACAATTGTTAACAGTCTAGGTCCTTATTTGATTCACTCTTAGTCAACTCAATGATAGGATTAGTTGGCATTGATACTATTGTAGCCAGATTTTCTGCCCTAGATGGTTCTTCAATGATAATAGCATTAAGGAAGGCTTTACGACTAAGGGCATCTGCTACTACATTTTCCTTACTAGGTCTGAACTTAATTTCAAAGTCATAGTCCTGTTGAATTTCAATCCACCATTGTTGCCTCATATTAAATTTAGGCTAAGTAATAAATCCACTTAGGACTTTTATGATCTATGACTAAGGAAAACTTATTTTCACGCAAGTTATGTCTCCATAATTTGAGAGCATGAATCATAGCTAACAACTCCAAGTCATGAGTAGCATATCTCTTTTCATGGGCTTTCAGTTTTCTCAAAGAGTAAACTATAAGATGACCTTCCTGCATTAGTACACATCCCAATACAAGAGAGCTGGCATCTATGATAACTTCAAATTCCTTTCTTAAGTCAGGTAGCCTTAAAATAGGAGCAGTTACCAAATTATACTTTAGTTTCTCAAAGCTAGATTGTTCAATTGGTATCTAGATAATGGTAACTTACTCTTTGAGTAGGTCTGTAAGAGGTGTTGCAATTTGGGCATAGTTTTTTATGAATATCCTATACCATCTTGTTAGACCTAGAAAACTTCTCACTTCCTTGATAGTGGTTGGGAGTGGCCAATCTTGAACATCTTTGACCTTGGTAGGATCTATTGATATACCTTCAACAATAGACATTATGAATCCCAAGTATTCAATCTTCCTTTTGAAGAAGTCACACTTCTTCTTGGAATACAACTTGTGTGTTCTCATCATCTCTAGCACAATGCAAAGATGTGGTTCATGATCTTCTTCTTCCTTAGAATAAGTTAGGATGTCATGAAAGAATAGAAGAAAAAAATCATCAAGATGATGCCTAAAAATGTATTGCATTAACCTGTTGAAGGTAGTTGGAGCATTTGTCAGCCCAAATGATATCAAAATGAATTCGAAATGATCATATCTTATGTTGAAGGCAATCTTTGGAATATCTTCATTCTTGACTCTAATCTGGTAATATTCTGATTGACGATCAATCTTAGAAAATGTCCTTGCTCCTTGTAGATGATCAAGAAGCTCATCTATCCTCAACGAGATCGGATACTTATTCTTTATTGTTACCTGGTTTAGGCCTCAGTAGTTGATATAAAGACAGAGAGTTCCATCTTTCTTCTTTTGGAATAATACTAGGGCTCCCCATGGTGAACTACTTGGTCGAATATACCCTTGTTCTAGCAGTTGCTTGAGTTTCTCTTTTAGTTCAATGGCTTCATGAATAGACATTTTGTAAGGTCTCTTTGCCACTGGAGTAGCTCCTGGAACAAGTTTGATCTCATGATCGACTTCTCTTTCCGAAGGTAACTCAGTTAGCTCTTCAGGAAATATGTTGGCATACTCTTTTAACCAGGATGCTAACCATCTTGATTTACCTTGTCAAGCTTGATCATTAGGTAAATAGGTAATCCTTCTTCAAGCCTTTCACAATTTGAGAAGCTTTTGCTAATTGAACTTTAGGTTTCCTTATTTCACCTTGTGTAGTTGCTATTTCACCGTTCAAATCTTGAAATGTGACTTGACCTTTTCCAGAATGGATATGGGCATCATTGGGAATCAACCAATCCATTCCCGATAAACATTCATAAGCTCCTAAGTCCATTACTCTGCACCTCATACTTGAAAGGATTTCTTCTAGGTTAAATTGGCCTCGATGATGGTTTCCACCAAGCTTTGGACAATCTCTCCTAAAATGTTTTGGCTCATTACAGTGAAAGAAACTAATACTATCCTTGTTTCCCTAGGTAGGAACAAAATTGCATTGGATGTTTCCTTTTTCTTATGACCTTGGTGAAACTGGCCTTTGGTTCTTTTTGCTTGACCTTTGAATCCTCCTTTGTTCTGGTTATTGTAGCTCCAAAACTTATTATTGTTAGACTTTGATTGTACTTCCCACATAATAGGAGCAGCTCGAATCAAAGCATCTTGGAGGTCTATTGGACGCCTTAATTCAAAATGAGTGTTCAGAGGAGAATTTAGCCCATTGCAAAACTTGGACACTTGTTGTGAAGTATCCATCGAGGTTGCATATTTAAGAAGTGAAACAAACTTGGAGTAATATGCCTCCAAGGTCAGTCCCATTTACTTCAAATTATAGAACTCATTCATCATATAGGTGCAATAAGCTGGAGGTAAATATCTTCCTCTTACATCTTTTTTTAACAAATCCTAAGTAATGGTATTTTCAGGGACACCTTAATCTCCACACTACTGCTTCCACCAGAGTCGAGCTTTGCCAATTAATTTTAGCTTAGCTATCATTGCTTGGTTGGATGCGACAGTTCCAGCACCAGTAAAATAATCTTCCATGGATTCAATCCAAATTTTTGCATCAACTTCCACGTTCTTTCCTTTTCCGTCAAATTCTGGAGGTTCGATTTTGTTCAAAATATTCCTTTTCTCTTGGGCTTCGTTGAGAATTATTGTGGGTGCGAAATTCTTGGAAATTTTTAAGAATCCCCAAGTTAAACTTTATGAAATTTATATAGTATTAATATTAGAGTTTGATACTTAAATTATTTATAACTTAATTTATTGAAACAATTTTCAAATAAAACTCTCTTCCCATTGCTAAAGTTAAACTAAAATTTCAAAGGTTTCAAGGGAAAATAAGGTTCCATTATTTCTCTAATTGATAAAGTATCAATTAATCTTTATTACAACGGATGTACAAGGTAATCAATGGGAAGAAATACATTATTCAGATAGCTCACAAGCTCATATTATTTTTTTCCAGAAAAGGATTCCCTACTACAATCTAAGCATGACACTCTAATACATCCTTTATGAAGTAACTTGGATTCGAAGAGTAGATATCTAGAAATCTATATTTTTGAGGGAGTTTAGGACATTCATCCTTTTTGTACTTGCGGTGGCTAGACTGACCTATGACTCTTACTCTGTCAATAGAGTTGGAAGGATCTTTATAACTTCCTCATAGATATACTGGTTCAGTTTGATCTTCTTGCCTGTAGTCACATAGGGTTGAGTTTACACTGGCTTCATAAAATAGATAGATCTTGACAACTTTAAGATCTTCCATGCATTTTACCCTTTTCACATTATTCTGAAGATAAGCTAGATGGCTTGCATCAATATAGCAGTATCCTCTACTAATCATCAACCGTCTTTCATGACATAGAGGTGAGGGGTTGTACAATTGATCTAGTACTCGCATCATCTGAATTCTTTAGGCAAAATTGGATGAATACATAGCAAGAACATAAAAATTACTCAAAATATCAAGATTCATTTCCAAGATTTGTTATTCTACCATAATTCAAAAACATACATTAAGAAAGAGAAGAAAACATGTCCTATGCTATATTTAAAAATATTTTTCTTAAGCTTACATCGTATTCTATACTAATGTGCGCTCCGATACTAAATGTGAGGTGTCCATCAGGCTCATTCCAAGACACACCTTTTTGTAGTCTATCAATAGGTTTTCCAAATGACGCCGCTCAATGCTCCCTTTGAACGTTATAGGGTTTATCACTTAGATCCCATTGAGTCAGGAAAGAGTTCCGATTGAACCCACTAGGATCAACCTAAATTTTTGGATTCCTAAAATTAGACGGGTCTCTTAAAGCCAGCTAGCATCAATAACTTTGAGTTCCCACTTCTACAAGATTACTCGATCTAAAGCGGACTTGCCATTGCACTTGGTTCAAAGGGAATGGGAGATGGAGGGGAGTGCGGTATGTCAACCCTCCTACCCATAAGGCAAAATCCTGTTCTAGCCCCCTAAAACAATGTAGGTCGGTTCTACCTAACGACTAGTTGGTTGTCTTCCTATTTCTATTGCCAATTTAGAAAAGCTCCCAACTAACTAGGACCACCCTACCATTGGATGGACCCATTGGGGTTACACCCACCCACTTTTCTTTTATGACAAAATCATCTTTAGTTTTTTAATTACCTACAACATATTTAGTAGAACATATACAACCAGCTTCCTTAATTAATCTGGTAAATCACAAGTTTCTTCACGTAATTTATCTCATAAACACACATACAATTCAAACAATCCTTGAATAAAATAAATTTCTTTATTATATTGATTATAATTTCCATCTTTTCAACCCTGCAAAAGATATACTGAATTCCACAAGGGTATTTTTCCCACCAAGATTCCACCCTTGTAACCAGTATTTAGGGTTCCAGGATCCCATACTAGGTCACAAAGGGGCTCGTTAGATTCTAGGAACAATGCACGATTTATGGCCAAAGGCCCTCTTGGCACCCGTATTGCCTACTACTCGAGACTATCCCTACAGAGAAACCTTTCACTACTATGGAGCTTGTCTAAGCCTCTCGAAGGAAGATAACCATGACCCTCTTGGAGTAGGGTTTAAAACCTAGCTTAGGGATAGCCTAGTGTGATCTTTTCTTTTATCCTATTTGTCAATGTTTTCAATTAGAGATCTAGATTCTAGCAAACACAAATAGTCCTTTTAAACGTATATCAAATGATGCAATGACAATCACACCATCGCGCAGCTCACAGCTTCCATAGCCAAGGTAGACCTTATCCTAAGGAAACCTTACATTCTAATGAGGATTCTCCTTCCCATAAAGAAGTGTTAAGTACATCTCTTGCAACATGTTAAGCAACGCATGAATTTCCCATTTGGGCTATCTTACCCAACATAAGAGAAATTCCTTAAATAAATATATTGTGTCAATAACTTAACCAGATGACTTACAAATCCTTTAAATAGAGTTTTACTTTTTAAGCGTTAGTCAACACTTAACCTTGTCACATTTGAAAATAATTATATCGAGTTATTTTACTAATCTTGAGTGCGCATAAAGTCATATGTGCAATAACCTCTTACAACTATTTCCATCATGATTCTACGATTTAGAATATCAATTAATCTAACTAAAATCATAGCAATTAATTGTTTTTTCATGCATTAGTATACTTTCTAGATGAAACTGTCAATTCGTGTAAGTGTAAAATATAGTGCTAATATTTTATGTAATTAATTCTTATATATAGATGTTGTTCGTGCAATCTAACAAGTAACTCTTGTACCATTTGATGCAAATGCTAACATTTATTTTTTTGTAGAAATTTTGCATAAATCTTATTATTTTATGTGACGAAATAATAGCCTAGTAGTGAATAACTTGGTTTGGCATGATGACACTGGGAATTTTTTCTTTGCTTACACTTGCATTCGCCACACTCGATGTTTGTTGGTAGTAGGGAAACTTCGGCAACCTCGGGCACTCTTGTATCTCTGGCAATACCAGTTCCTTAACTGATTGCAGTGATTCCCATGGTCTTTCCTGTTGAGATATTTGCAATCACACCTACTTTAGTCCCTTTGTGAGAAGCAATGAGGGCTCAGGACCAAAATCCCATATGCACAGTAGGAGAAAGTACCACCACTCAATTCCTATAAAGCATTGTACTTGCACTCTTTTTCTAAAGCAATGATAGTACTCTTTTCTTTCCAGTAAAGTGTCATGTCACTGTCAATACACAAGATTGTGTTTATGAGTCCAAGTCTTAATCTTGGAACCTAATTCACTTGTGTAACAATTTGTCCTAGTCAGGGTCAATGTCTTCATGAGTTTCTTTTTCCTCTTTCAACCTCCATAGCTTCTGCATCTGCCATGCTCTAGATTCCATGTATTTCACATGGTATCAGAGCTTAGTTGAGCATGGCCCAACTCTCCTTTCACTCCTCTTAGCTCCTTTCCATCTTTGCTTAGCTCAGTTTGAGTACTAGACCCTATCTCCAACTTCATTTGCATTCCTACCTTCAATGAAGCTTCCATGGCAGCCATAGCCAATAACACCCTGTCAACTTGAAGCTTTCATATCTCTCTCCATAGGCCAAATCTCTTTGAACTTCCTTCTAGACAAGTGTTTCTATCTTCTAAAGCTCCTCCTTGGCACCTCAATCATTGAGATTGGGAAACTATAGCTTCATCATTGCCTCTTTTCAGAGTTGCTGCCATAATTGTGTCTGTGGACAGCACCTACCTACCTCTGTTGGAGCAGCCATATCTCATCAAGCAAGCCATATATCTTCAAGCTTTCTTCTCGAGAGTTGTTCTTCAAGTCAAGATGCAACTTCTTGGTATAAAAATCAAGGATATTGATGCACATCATGCCCGGCATTTGCATTTTTCCAAATTTGGGCGTAGTTTTGACAATGACCACTTTGAAGCCTTAGATCTCTCAAGTCGGGAAAAATAATTACAAACCCTCTTAGGGGGAGTTAGGCCATTAGTGAGGGTCCTCCATCTTAGAGGGTTTGAGCAAATTCGACCTGTGGAGCTCATGGGAGCTCATTTACCAGTCGTTGGTCCCTGTTTTGACAGGACAGCCATAGCCAAACTTTACCAAGCTTAAAAATCTCATCATTTTCTCTCTTCTGCCACAGGAACAACCCACTGCCACTCAGACATGAAATTCCAAGCATCAAATCAATAAGGGAAAGCTCTAGATTTGAAGAACATGAAGGATTTTTACAAGTTTGAAAGACTCATGGAAGAAACAGTGTCTATTGACACTCATTTTTAGTGATCTAAACACTTGTGTCTCTTTACACATCTCAACCAACTCTTCTGCTACTTAAATTTGATAAGTCTGAAGCTAATTTGCTACTGGTCTCTCAAGTCGAACATGGGCAAAGATTCTCCAACTTCCCATTTCAAAGGAGTCGGGTTTCATACCTGCTAGACCCGCATCAAACTGATCCTGATGAAGAAGGGTCTCTCGGCCATTACCACTGGAAAAGAAAAGAAGCCTTGTGATGCAGATCTTGCTATCACTTGGCAAAAGGACAATGATAAGGCTCAGTCCATTATCAAACTGGAGCTAGACGATAGCTATATCCACCATGTGGATAACTGTGAGACCTCACACAGGATACATGGAAGAGACTTGATACCTTGTTCGGTGCACAGTTTAAATCATCAAAGTATGGTCTCCTGATTCAATTTTTCAGGCTTGAAATGAAGTCCAGCACATCACTTGCCACACATCTAAATTACATGGAAGGACTTCTAACCCAACTTGTAGGGAATCAACATTAAAATGGAAGAAGATGTTTGCATCGATGTTCTACTTAAGAGTTTGCCTCCTGAATATAATAATGCATCAATAACTTTAATCAACATGCCAAATCCTGAACTTGTTGATATCCAGGCATCACTGTTAGAGGAGGAAAAGAAGCTAAATATTAAGGAAGAACCAAGTACCTCTAGAGATGAGCATGCATTATATGTTGGCAACAGGTACAAAGGCAAGAAGGATCAACTCTTCTGTGACTTCTACAAAAGGACCGGACACACCGAGAAGTTCTGCCACACTAGAAAGAGGTCCCAAAAGGCCTATCTAGTTGCAGTCAAAGAAGAAGAAGAAAATGGAGCAAAGGAAGAAGAAGAAGAAGAAGAAGAAGAAGAAGAAGAAGAGGACCACCAGGAGAAGGACAAACCTCATCAATCCTTCTATTCAGATAGACTTTTTTAGTTTTGTATTTCCTAGTCCTAATGCCTCAAACATAAACTTGTAAACTCCTCAGTTATCCTTGTTCTACAGCCTCTGTACACTTTGTGAAGTCCCTGTTACAGCCTCTGGATGTCCATCATGTTTGTGGTACCCACACTTAGCCTTTTCTACGACAGCCTCTGGTGTTTTTTCCATGTTTATTATGTGCCCACACTTTGCAGGTGTTGCTTTTACTAAAGCCTCTACACACTTTGTACTTTTGGTTGTGATTGAGGAGGGGTATTGAGATATTTGCAATCACACCTACTTTAGTCCCTTTGTGAGAAGCAGTGAGGGATCAGGACCAGAATCCCATATGCATAGTAGGAGAAAGTACCACCATTCAATCCCTATAAAGCATTGTACTTGCACTCTTTTTCTAATGAAATGATGGTGCTCTTTTCTTTCTAATAAAGTGTCATGTCGCTGTCAATACACAAGATTGTGTTTATGAGTCCAAGTCTCAAGCTTGGAACCTAATTCACTTGTGTAACAATTTTTCCTAGTCACGGTCAATGTCTTCATGAGTTTCTTTTTCCTCTTTCAACCTCCATAGCTTCCGCATCTGCCATGCTCTAGATCCCGTGTATTTCACATTTCCACCTTATCGCTTTGGATCCATCGTATGCAAGTGGATTTGAGAGATGAAGAAGGAGGAATGGATTTGAGATGGGAGAGCATAAGAGAATATGGCTTAGTCAAAGACTGAGATAGGGGGATTGAGCTAATTCTCTCCCTCGCAGCCTCTCTCTCTCTCTCTCTCTCTCTCTCTCTCTCTCTCTCTCTCTCTCTCTCTCTCTCTCTCTCTCTCTCTCTCTCTCTCTCTCTCTCTCTCTCTCTCTCTCTCGCTTCGTCTCGCAACCTCTTGGAGGGATATCCTTCTACCTCTCTCTCGTAGCCTCTTGGGGTCTCCTTGTGCTTCTCTAACTACTCCCCATGCCTCTTATTTATAAGTAAATTAGAGAAGAAGGGTTGTGGTTGAGAAGAAGAGCTCTTTATAGAGGGGATCTTGGCAAAATCAGCCATCTAATGCTCAAATTACAAATTTGATGGTTCCGTTTTCTCCGAAAGGGGGATGAAACCCCAAGAAACTTTATTAGAAATATTCCAAATCACTCATTCTTCTCCCTGTTCGAAGTGCTATTTGCTGCTTGTAAACTACAATCGCAACGTGCATAATTTCGCTAATCCTTCATTTTTCATTAAATCTCCAAAACTGGCTGAAAAAGCCACTTGCTTTTTTTACATGACATCTTGTTCTAGAAATTTCCATAGCTTTTTAGGATATTTACAATAAATAATATCCAAAATATCAAAAATATGTTAGTTTTGTCTAAAAATCTAGTATTTTTGGACCATTCATATTGTATACATTAACATAGTGACTAATATGGCTCATAACTCTCATTCACGTGGTAACTTCCGTGATGGATGGCTACAGTCCTTGTCAATCCAAAAAAAAAAAGTCAAGTTATGATCCTCTCTCTTTTAATTAAATAAAAATTGTTAGTTAGTTTTTACTTTAGTTAGTCTTTACTTAGTAACCTTACTAACTTATTAATTAACTAACTAACTTTCGAACTAACCAAGTAACTTTTAATTGCGTGGAAGTATTACAAGTTGGTTTGTGGAGAAGCAGTTATGGTACATTGTATCTAGAGCTTGTGAGTGTCCTGAGCATCCTACTCCTCTTCTAGTAGCTGATTTTGACTAGAATAATTATGAAGAAGTTGTGCTCACATGGGATACTGATGATGTTGTGCATATTCTGCCCTTCTTTGTTATATTTTCAAAGAAGTTCTTCTAGTAGTGCACTGCCTATAGGAGTTCTCTTGTGATTTGCTCAAAGCTTCAAATACTGTACCAAGCTCCCTCACCTATGCATGCCATTACTTTTTATGGACAGCTCTAATAGATGAAGTTGAAGACAAATGATAAAATTCAATATTTCTTACTTCATGGCACATAGGTATAGGACTAGATTTGACACATGTAGTCCACTCTTCTAGAGGCTCACCTTGTGGGAACTATGCTCTACAAGCTCCCTTTGGTGTTTAATGGAGTGGCCAATGCTTTGTGGGCTCAGATGCCATCGACACCTGTTAGTTTTCTACATATGTTCTCAAATGTTGCTTGAGTATGAGATGTCTTTATAGTTACAAGAGAGGCTTCCCTCAGAGTTTGGTGGATCTAATGAGGCTTTTACAGCTTGAGAGAGGGGTGATAAGAAGAAGAAGTCAAAGGCCCAATTTTATCATCGTGGTAAGAAGGGACATTTGCACAAGGATTACAAAGAGTTAGTAACTTTGAGGAAGAAGGATACAAAGATGAAGTAAGATCTTGACTCCTCTACTGAGGCATCCTCTTCCTTAGACTCTTTCTTCAATCCTTTGACCAAGGCCAAGGCCAAGGTGTGGATAAGGTCATCTTCTTTAAACTGTGAGAAGGGCTTGGCATCCCTTTTTTCTTCCACTTTCTAGTACCAATGATGTGGTCATCCCTCACAACTCTCCATTGACAAAAGGGAGTGTGAGTGGGTGGTGAGATGGGGTAGGTATACCTCATCTATACATGTATATAGGTGCAGAAGTTCAAGAGAGGAATGTCCCTGACGCATTGAATTTGGATGGATAGTAGACCTAGGGAAAGCATGCATACAAGAGTTTCAACAACCTAGAGAAGGGAAGGTGGAATATTCGATGGAATGTCATGATCTAAGAGAAGCTACAAGGTACTATATACTAATGGGTCTAATGATGATTTGGAGCATAATACATATATATGTTTTGGATTGCTTGAACTTTGGATGCCTTATGAACTGGAAGGAAATACTTGGGATAGTCACATGTTGTTTTGGATGTTAGATAGCTAGGATATTTTATCTCAATGGACATATCATTGTGTGTGCATGAATCTTTGAGAGGTCATAAGATATATATTTGATCCAGGAGAGAGTAAATTGGTTTTATTTATGCTCTACTAGGTAATTTTTACGATATGGTCATTTGACCTAGGAGGACAATATGGTTGTAGGCTTTTGCAGTAGTGGATAGGTAGGTCTAAATTGAATATTTCTAGAATTATCTTAATTGTGAGAGGATTAATGGTGACCAATGCATCTAACATGGGCTTTGATACCTTGGTAAGGCTCCTACAAAGTTTGGTTGATATCCAAGTTTGTATGCATGAGATATAGAGTTAGAAAGAATGATGTCTGGCTAAGACTGCATGTTGTAAAGAAGAGTTACAGGCTGTGCAGAGAATTTTAGGGGGCTAAGAACCTCATAATTTGGTTTAGTGTCTTCAAAAAAGGTTCTAGATCATGAGCAAGGTTGCAATTTTTCTTTTTAAATCTTGGAAATCTAAGTTACACTTTGAAATATACAAGGAGTTTTCTGTAGGGTGGTCCTGTAGGAGAGTCTTCCAAGCTAGATGAGACTAAGTTCCATGGATGTAAATTATTATAATGACATATGCTTTGACAAAGTTGATTGAGGATGACTGGAGGATACCCAAGGTAGAGAGAAGGATTAGTATATGTGAGAAAAGAGATATAGAAGAGATAGATGCAAAGGAGAATCCTGAGCAGTTCGATAGTGAGGAAGAGGAAGAGGAGTATGTGTTGACAATTGAGCTTGCACTTGTTAGAGTTTTTTTATCAACATGGAAGACTGATTGAGAACATGATACATTGGAAAGCACATATAAATATTTTTTTATCTAAGTGGCATATGATATCTAGCGCATGTCAGAGGATATGTAGGTTTAGAGGGGGGTGGATGTCGTGGCGCTACGCATCCATGTGCATAAACCCTGGGAGGCCTACCACCTAACAATATTTCAGTTTGCTAGAGTATGTATTTGTGTTTTTCATATGTATGACAAGAGTTTACTAAGGATGGCAATACTATCCATAGACTTCCCAAGTGTTGAGATATGCAAGCTCAGTTTACCTACCACCTACTGACCCTATCAAGCAGTGGATTAGTTGGATGACATTTGTGTGTAATAAAGTTGGTTAGACTTAGTTGGTACATTTAGACTAAGTCTCTTTACACTACTTGACTTAAGTTGTAGTACGTTGTACTTTGTGTTACTCAGCTAGAGAAAAGGGTGATGAATAATGAAGAAGAAGGACATTAAGAGTTGTCTGCTCTCTATTGCCCCTATCTCTCTCTCATCTTTCTAACATGGTATCAGAGCCATGAACCTCCATGAATCCATGAAGCCTAAGAAGCTTGGGAGCTTGGCATTGGTATTGTGGGAGCTAGAGTCTAGAGTCAGGAGCTGGAAATGAGAAAGATATACTTACGACTATCTATGTTATGAATAGAATATCTACTGCAAGAATACATGAAAAGACACCTTATGAGTAGCTATATGGCTGCAAGCCTAACATATGGCATTTGAAGTATTTGGCAGTATTGGAGCCCCAAGAGGAACACCAAGGAAAAGGGAATTCTCTTGCAAGAAAATCTATCTTGTAACATCAACAAGCTTGTTTATTATGTTTCATATGATCACAATGAAGAAAAGAACACCAGGCACAACAAATCTTCATGCAGCATCATGTAAATCTCCCACGGATTTGATAGAATCAACCATATTCTTCAATATCTTCACAAAATCCATCAATAGAACAAACAAAGAAAAGGAATACACCATCTTTGAATGGAAGTACATCACATAGTATTCATCTTCAATATCTTCATAGTCTTCTCTCTCAATCTCTCATATACAATCACTCTGTTTTTGTAGAATTGGCTATCTCTGACTCTCTCTCTCTCTCTCTCCATCAATAGTACATCATTTCCTCACTACAATCTCTCAAAAATCACTCTCAATAATCCTTCTTAGGTCGTGGATACCCCTCCCAAGAGGTATGTCTGATATGAAGAGTCACCAGAGCCACTATAGTGTCCTTTCATAGCTCACTACTGTCACTTCACTCCAGTCTTCACTTGAGTCTTCAGCAGCTACTTCTTTCACTTCTTTCAGCTCTTTTGCACTTGTATTCACCTCTTTCCAAGGCTAGAAAACTTTCCCAAGCTACACATACATTCTACAGAACACATACAGAAGCATACAGAAGCATACAGAACAATACCAGAACAGCTACAGTACAGAACAGAACAGAGACAGAAGCTCTACAGAAGACCTACAGAAGGTTACAGAAGGGCATCAAAACCTCATAACTCATACTCAAACCATTCCAAACTCTCACAAACCATTCAATAAGCTTTCACAAGATCTCAATCTTTACCAATCAATACTCTATCCCTCCTTACAGAAGACAATCAGAACAAAACAGAACAAAACAGAAGCTATACAGAAGGTATACAGAACCAATCAGAACCTATCAGAACATCACAGAGCCTCATATCTCCACTGATAAACATCATAAACTTCCAAAACACAATCAATATCATCCAAAACACTCTCAAACCACTTCCAAACCAATCAATCATCTCATAAAATCAACCATTTAGCTCTCAAAAACAACAAAAATCAGCCAAAAAAAACAAGTCATTTCAACACTCAACATATCCCCACACTTAATAAGGAAGCGTCCTCGCGACCCAGAAAAAAGGGAATACAAGTTCATTCAAAAGCTCAACTTGATCTTCAATATCTCTTAAAAAATAATCCAGCCAACCACGACCTGAACTTATCACCTGTATCTGATATAAAAATACAATGAAAGGAAAACCCTTTATACATTAACACTTCTTATCAAACTAGAAAATCACAACAAACTTGTAAAGGATATAAGAGTTTTCTTCTTCTTCATCAGCATCAGCTTCAACTCTACAACCACGACCCCATCACCACAATTCTCCAAAATGTAGCTCACACGAAATCCAATCCAATAGGACACCAAAATATCATCAAAGAAAACAATCACACAATACTGATATTTCAGAAAGATACGGTTCATCATTCTACTGAAAGTAGCAGGTGCATTAGTCAATCCGAATGGCATGACTAAGAATTCGTAATGGCCAAACTGTGTTCTGAATGTAGTCTTAAATATGTCGGATCTATCTAGCCTCACCTGATGATATCCAGACTTAAGGTCAATTTTACTAAATATAGAAGATCCTTGCAGTTTGTCCATAAGGTCATCAACTCTAGGTATAGCATACATATTCTTTACAGTGATCTTATTTAATGCTCGGTAGTCAATACACATACGATAGGTATTATTCTTTTTCTTGACTAAGAGTACAGGTGCACCAAATGGAGAACTGCTAGGTCGAATTAAGCCTCTATTTAGTAATTCTTCAACTTGACTCTGGATTTCTTTTTTCTCTATTTGATTGTGCCTATATGGTGCTTTGCAAGGTGGTTGTGTGCCAGGAATTAAATCAATCTTATGGTCTTCTGGACGTGAAGGTGGTAAACCTGGTGGTAGGTCTTCTGCAAAACAATCCTTAAAATATGCAAGAAATTCCTTATGCCTAGGGTGCATATGATTTTCCTTTGCTTGCAATTCATTCACCCAAATGAGATATGATTTAGTACTCTTGCGTAATGCACGTTTTGCTTGAGTATGCGAAAGCAGTGGAAAAATATTAGATGCATGCATACCATATAATGTAATAGATTTTCCTTGAAAATTAATATTCATTATGTGCGTGGAATAATCTATATTTGGATTATGCTGATGTCTCCAAGGCATTCCTAAAATAATGTCGCTCGACTGTAATAGGACAACTAAGAAATTTCTTCTTTCAATATATGAACCAATTTGAATCTCTAAATCTTGTACTTCTTGTGTGCCATTGTACCTAGTGCCTAAAAATGCAGCTTTTATGCGATAATGCGTAGGTACTGTATGTAATTTCAATTCCTTTACCAATTTTGCTGAAATAAAGTCATGAGTACTACCGTCATCATGCAGGATAGTTCTTTCCTTTCCATGCACCAAACATTTCATAGTCAACAATGAATGTGGAGTAGGCATACCTGGTAAAGTGTCGGAAGTAGTAGTAGGATCATCCTCATCTTCAGTGAAATCTGGCATATCCTCATGCTCGTCTTCGTCCATGGCTCCAAGATAGTTGATATGTGCTGGTGGCTTCTTTGAATGACAATTTGCTGCGAGATGCCCCAGCTGGTGACACTTATAGCATACTATTGGCTTGGCTTTGGTTACATTATTTGCAATGGCTGGAAGTCTGGGTACATTTGGATTTGCTTGTGGAATAGGCTTAGGATTTGGATTGACAGTGGATGGTAATGCAGGTGGTTTAGCCCAATTCTTGCGGAAAGATGGTGATAAGAAACGACCTGGATTAAACCTTCTAAAATTGGAATTGAATTGTTTAGATCCATAATTACCGTTGGCTTGGAATTGCTGTGGTCGTCTATCTCTTCCGCGTAACTTATCTTCAGTGTCGTGAGCTAGTGAGATGGCGTCTTCAAGGGTAGCAGGCTTGAACATGTTCACTTCAGCATAGTAATGTCCAAGAAATCCAGACATATACTTCCGCTTATGTGTCGTCTTTGGTACGTCTTCAAGCATGCGTAGCTGTAGGAGTGCATTCCAAAAACGCTCTGTATACTGTGGAATAGGCTCACGATCCCGTTGTTGAAGTAAATCCCATTGCTTGATAGCCTTCTCATGAAATTGCGGTGGAAGGAAATTCTGCATGAACTTCTTCTTGAAATCTTCCCAAGTAGCAGGACATTCTATGCTCTTGCGTACTACAGTCCACCATAGTGATGCTCTGTCTATCAGATGATTAGTAACACACTTGATTTTATCTTTTCCTGGATAAGTTTCCTCATGGAAATAGTCATCAAACTGGCTAATGAATGATAAAACAGTCTTTTCTTCTCGTATGCCATTGAAAGTGCGAAATTTGAAACTTCGTTTACTTATCTTAGATTCCTTGCGAATGGTTTGTGCTTCAAGAGTGGCGTCGATGGTACGTCGAATCAAATCTTTAGCTTGAGGTTCTTCTTTGTCGGTGGACGCTCTTTGTAGTTTTGTCAATTGCGCTTGCAATGCTTGCCTAGCCCTTCGCTCTTCTTCCAATTGTAACATGATTAGATCTAGCTTTTGTTCC
This sequence comes from Lygodium microphyllum, assembly GCF_053477565.2. Classification (NCBI taxonomy): domain Eukaryota; kingdom Viridiplantae; phylum Streptophyta; class Polypodiopsida; order Schizaeales; family Lygodiaceae; genus Lygodium; species Lygodium microphyllum. The sequence goes on from NC_141156.1 coordinate 46,781,177, forward strand.
ATGGTAGGCTCAGGTAGATCGTCTTCAGCCATAGGATCATCCATATGTGGGGTCGTCATCCTCTAAAACTCAATAAACCTTTCTCACTCAAAATCAGGTTAGCGGGATGAGCGTAGCTCAAATTCGGGGTTACAAGGCTATGTATTTTTTGGTATTTCTTTCTCAATTTTCAGAAAATCTGCAATATTTCCGTCTTCGTTTGCTGAAAGTACTTCAAAGAACTTGTAGATAGGTAGAACACCTTGCCACGAACAACTTTCCAGTTCAGAGTTTTTGCATAGGAACAAGCCTTCTAGGAGTTTTGAGCACTAGTCAGTTCTGACTCCAATTGACTAGTCTGACTTGCAGAGTTGCAGACTTAGCCGACTTGCAGAGTTACAGACTTGCAGAACTTAGGCCGACTTGATGAACTTGCAGGACTTGATTCCACTTGACTTACTGAACTTGACTTCTGATGCGCAGGACCCGGAGTTTGGTGACTTTGTTTATCCTGTGTGACTTGCAGAGTTTAACTTGGACTTAGATGATTAAGCTTTAAAAGCTTACTGTGCAGTCGTCGTGATTTCGTGGGGGGGGCCGTTTTTCGTGACGGCGCGAAAAACGCGGCCCTCCTCTGAGACCACGATGAGAAATTGAGAAGCTCTTAAGCTTCTTCGGCTTCTTCTAAGCTTAACTTAAGCTTAAACTTATGAGAAATAAGATATGAAATTTTTGTTTTCTCACTGTTTCTTCACGACTTGATGAAGGAGATGGATGCGTGGTCAAAGCCTGGTCCTTCGCAATCTGACAGTAGAAACAGGGGTTCTTGATCGTCAGAAGTCTGCCTGTATCGACGGTTCGTGATGAGATTGACTGTAGAGCCCGATCGTTCTTGGAGCTCCGCCTTCGCTCGAGATTGGTAGCGATTGGAAGCTCTTGATCTCAGCTCCGCTCTGATACCACTGGTGCGCAGATCGGTCGCAGAATGCTCACGTAGTGAATCCCGGAAGGTCCCCAAGAACAATGAACTCTACCTTTTTGCACAAAAAACAATGTAAAAGCATGAACGACAAGAAGCAAAAGACCAATTGGGTTCAATCTCCCCCCATGCCTTGTGTGAGTGCTTCACAAAGCATGTATTTTATGTATATTTCCATCTTCATGCTCAATAATAGCCCAATTTACAAAAATATGACAAGCTTTTAGCTTTTGAGTTTGCTTTCTACAAAAATAGGAAAATAAAGCTAATGGACGGTGCCCATAGAGTCTGGCACGCCCAATCTCAATGTCCAAATAGAAATAACATATCCGTGCGCATAGGCGCATACAAAATAATAATCAATAATCGATGTCTCGATAGACATAACAAAATATAGGCGTGGCGCCTATCAAAATATAATCCAAAGGTCGAATACTCGCTAGACTCCAATGCTTTCCTCCGCCACTGCTGCTATCTCTACACATCAACTGAAGCATTCACAATCGTTAGTAAAATAATACAATTAAACCAACAAAAGTGAATACCTAGCAGTCTTCAGCTACATAAATAAATCAACTGGTTAGAAATAAATCCTAACCTTAATTTATTACGAGTGCGCACTCTAAACTCATAAATGTTTATTAATTTAATATGCATTTTGCAGAATCACCCGCTATGGAATCACCCATGTACACACTAAATTAATGAAACGTCCGAAAAGGACAAGCATCCCCATCAACTTCTCGCACAAAGAATCCTCTTTGTGTATGAGCCCCGGTCATCTAAGTTTACGGAATCCACTATAAAACCTCACGGAATCCACTGTGGCACGAAATCCACCGTGGAATATGCCTCCTAGCATCAAAACCACCACATTCTTATTACATAAAGTAACTCACAACACAAACACTACACAACACAACCATCTGAATGACTCCTCCAAAAAGAGAGATTTTCATTAAAAAACATCCACCATACATTGGAAAGGTATCAATGAAGATGATCCCTCTTGAAAGATTGATGATTTCGGAAACGATCCATAGACAAGGATTCATCTACAAATGTTTTGGGAGGATTTTAAAAAAACTGAAGATAGCACATCCTTTCCAACAGGACCAGGTATCTGCTAGGCAAACAAAGGGCATGAAAATACAATATATCCAGCTGTGCTGGGAATCAATGCTCACATTGACATTCATGCACAACTTTGGAATAGGCTTGGAATCATTATGAGAGTGCCTATGCATATACGCCAAGTACCAAGCAAAGTGAGCAGTTAATCTCATTGAAGGATCTGCAGACTGTGAATACTGCTAAGCAAAATGAATATAGTTCTGATAAGCTTGACTGGCAGCTGTCCATTCTCCTGGAATTACTGGCCAATTGATCTGAGATCCTGTAAGGGAATCATTCGAGCTCCATCCCCTTCTTCTAGAAATCTGATGATCAAACCCGTCATAGTCACTAACCAACTGAGGTGGTTGAGATATAGAAGTGTTAGGTGAGGGAAGTGGAATAAGAAAAAGTGGATGAAGTAAGGGATAGGCAAAATCATAAAAGGAAGAAAAGTTTAAAGAAGGAGTGGCTGAAATTTGTAGGGAATCAGTTAAAAAGGGTGTTAACTGATAAATAGGAAAGGTGGAAGGTACATGAATGGATGGAGAAGGACATGGTGGAGAAGGGGAAAATACTCTATCCTCAATAAAGGAGCAGTATGTAAAAATGGGAATTTGAGGGAAAGAGGAAGGTTGAAAAAGAAGGGGTAAAATGGTTGTGGAATTGGATTGACAAAGGGAAAGATATAGATCATATCGGTGAGCCATTTGTTGGTAATACAAGAGGGTAGGAACAGAAGGTCCTAAGAGAGATCGTCTATGAAGCATCAAAGAAGGTAGAATCAAACGGATTATGTTTTGAAAGATAAGCTAAGAGATCCATCCTCAGTTGATTAGTACTCTGGGCATAGGTAGGAGCTGTGTTCTGTCTTTGATTCAGGACCACAGAATCAATCATGGGATGCCAAGAATTATCATGATAATCAGCCACTTTGGAGGAGTAACCCTGGAACATGTCAGCTATGCGCAACTCCAAATGGTTGACATACAAAATAGCTTGTAGAACCACGTCCCCCACATACTATGCCATATCCACCTCATCTGGAATTAACCGCCTCGTAGATACATGTAGGACATCAACATGGTATCTGTCGTGACAGAATCTTCAAATACCATCCTGACCACCTCTGTCAGTAACTCAGCAGACCAAGCCCCACTCCATCCATCCTCTGGAAGAGGTAAATCCATCGTGGAAAGCTTCATGTAGAAAACCAACTTCTGTAATTGGTAGTGGACAAAGAAAGAATGGTCTGGTGGAATATATTCCTGAAACTGCTCAAATGTAGACCATAACAAATCCATTCTGGATTGCAATCTTTCCACTTTATCTTGGAATAGAGGACACAAGGTAGCCTGTCTCTGAAGAGCAGCCAAGTCCTGCTGTGAGAGAGAAGGAATCAAGGGAACATTAGGGCTTGGAGGAACAGACCGTGACTTTGCTAGTTGATCTGGCAACTGCTTGATTTGGGAGGCTTGGGATTCCACTGTGTCATTAGCAGTCTGTAAGGCTGAAAGTTTGTCATCTAAGAGGGTTCACCTTTGGAGGGAAGAGACAGAGCCTTCCCTAGGCCTCGAGGTGTCAAAGTCATAGAAATTCCCTGGACTAGTCCCGACTTCTTGCTGTAGGAGGCCAAAAACTCATCACACAACGATGGATCCTCCGGAAGCAATGGAAAGGAGGTAGCCACAAAAGCAGCGAGTCCCGCCTTCGTGAGAGGCTCAAAAGTGAGTAGGGAAGAGTAATCCATACTAACTAATGGGACGTACTGGATAGGGGGAGGAGCGTGAGAAGGCGCCATTCAGATGGTTACACACACACCACAAACACAGACAATCAAGGAGAATGCCTGCAAAGCAACAGACAAAAAACCAAGGATAAGAGAACAACCAAAACAATAAAATGTGACTCAACTAAACCACAACCTAGAAAAAATTCGACATGACCTCTAGACATATCGACCGAAAGCTTCATGCTATGCATCAGACAAACACCCAAAACCCCGTATCAGGCAATAAAAGAAAAAACTACACACCGTACCCTTAACCGTAACAAAGACACTAAACCAAAACATCACCACAACCTACACACATCAAGACCACATCGTAGATAAACCAGTGTTTGACCATGGAAATAACTCCAATGACTGCGCATACCCATCCCACGAAACGGGTTCGTTAAAAAGGAGAATTAAGTGCAGTGAGGGGGAAATTAATTTAATGAATGGTTTATTTTAATAAATTATTAAGAAATTGGTGAAGTTTTATTAAGTGATAAACCTTAGCAAGAAAACGGCAGTTCCTTCTTAAAAAATTAATTACCAATTATTAGGTGAAAACGGTGCTTTAATTCGAATCCCGGATTTCGATACCCAGACTGGGTCTCTAAATGCAAGTTCATTGATTACAAATTAAGGTGATGTGGAGCGCTTTTTTGCCAGCGCGTGCTCTTGTGACGGCTGGTTCATTTTAATTAAAAATTAAAGTGCCTCTTTAGCGCACTTAGCGCGTGCGAAGTGAACGACGAGTTTATTTTTATTAAAAAATATGGTGTATTTAGCGCGAACGCGCGTGCCATGGTGGTGTTGAGGGTTCATTTTTTTAATGATTTGTTTGTTTGTTTGTTTTTGTTCTTGTTTGTTTTTTATTGTTATATTAACCATGGGTTTTGGGGAAGCTTAAAAAAAAAACAAATAAAAAGGAAAATACTTGGTAGTGGGTGTATGGAAATGCAAAGAATGCGCTCTCCTCAATCCAAAAATATCTGGATGTTTTTCTAGATGTTTAGTTTGTGTTTGGATGAAAAAAGGTTCTTTTTGTTATTTTATTGATTTGTTTTTTTATTTTTAAGGAATTTAGGTGTGAAATAAAATATTGTGACAGCGTAGAAGAATATGCCAAAAATAAATAAAAATGTTAATGGAAGTGTTAGGAATTTTTTGGAAATTAATTTGGAAATTTTAAGCATTTTTAATGAATTTTTTCATTTTTGTGGGGTATTTTAAAAGATTTTGGAATTTTAAAATGGACAAAAATATTTTTCTGAAATTTACAGGTGTAGAAAAATATGGCCATGGGTTGCAGAAATAGTAGGAAAGTTTCCTAGATTTTTTTGTAATTTTTTCAAAATTTTAAGTGTTTTTTAATTTTTTTTTAAATTTTTCTTTTTCTTAAAAAAAATTAAAAGGGTTTGCGGGTGTGTGAATTAAAAATCTGGGAAAATACCTAGAAATAGGCTGCGTGGTAGAGCTGCATGTCAGCAACCGACGATCAAAGGCCCGCACCCGCGCACGATCAATCACACGATCAACCGCAAGGTCCCACGCACGTGTACACATCGACGCGTGGGTCGATGCCATGAGGGTGTCGACAGGCGGGACGAGGGTTGATGGAGGAAATCGCGGTGGTGCAACCGGGCAGCGGGGCTGCAGCGTGGGACAGGGGGCTTACAGGGGGTTATCTGCAGTGCAGCGGTTCCACGGGTTTCTTGGGGGGGAAAGGGGGCTTGTGTGGAGGTAGGGTGAGTTAGTGGTGGGACTGGGGGGTAGGTTGGAGGTAGGTGTGTGCTTAGTGGGGGGTGGGAACAGGGATTAGTGTGGGGGTGGGGGAGGTTGTGTGTTCTGGGGTGTGAAGGGGGTTTAGTGTGGGGGTGTTGTGTGTAGTGGGGTGTGAAGGGGGTTTAGTGTGGGGTGTTGTGTGTAGTGCGGGTGGGTGTGAATGGGAACTGGGGGGGTGGGGGAGGTGTGTACGTGGCAGGGCGGAGGTGGAGCAGGGGCGTAGGGCGCCAGAGGAGGGTGCAGGGAGCGTGGGAGGAGAGGAAAACGGCGGCCGTCGGCGGGGTGGACAGAGAGCTGGAGGCGGGCGGGGCGTAGGGCGCTGCAATGAGGGCAGGGGCGGTGGCAGGAGGCGCTGTGACGGAAGCACGAGGCGGCTCGGCGGCGCTGCGACTGGAGCAGGGGGCGGCTCGACGGCACTGCGACTAGAGTAGGGGGCGGCTCGGCGGCAGTCGTGGCGGGGCAGACGACGAGGGCAGGGGCGGAGCGTCCGTGTGACTGGCGTGGGCGGCGCTGCAAGGGGCGACGCCAAGGAGGACGAGGGGAAGAGGGAGAGGAAGGAGGGGAAGGAGAGGGGAGGGGCAGGGCGGGAGAGGAAGAAGGGAGAAGAAAGAGGGGAGGGAGAATGACGGGGAGGAAGGAGGAGAGAAGGAGGAGAAGAGGAGGAGGGGAGAAGAAGGGAAAGAGAGGGAGAAGGGAGATGGAGATGGAGGGAGGGAGGGGGGACACGCAGGACCGGGAGAGGGAGAGAGGGAGGGGAGGCAGTTCGGGTGGGGAGGGGTCGGGGAGAGAGAAGGGTGGGGGGGGATAGGGAAGGGTATGGGGAAGGGGCAGGGCCCATAGGGGGGTGCCCATAGGGGGATGGGAGTGGTATGGGCAGGGGCCCATGGGAAGGGAGGGGCATACGGAAGGGCAGGGCCCATGGGGGGGTGCCCATAGGGGGATGGGGTAAGGGTTAGTGGGCAAGATGCCCACAAAGGAGGCGTACCCCCCGTCCCGCGCGCGTGCGCGGGGCGGGGGTAAAAAAAAATTTGCCGTGACGGGATTGAAAGGGCGCCCGGATGCGGGGACGAGGCACGCAGATGCGACCGGGGCGCATTAAGATGCGTAAATTCGAAAAAGGGTGCGTTCACGCGCGGGACGGGGCGCGCAAAAACACAAAAATAAAGAAAAATTAATAACTCTCAATCGGGACGTCAAAACCAAATGGCGTAAAAACAAAAAGTGGAAAGGACAACAAGGGGAAGACATGGAAAATATGCAACGGAGGTTCCGGGGGGGGGTAAAGGGCGGTCACGTGCAAAAAACACAAAAAACGGACAAAAAACGCAATTAAGAATTAATATCAGAAGATCTGCGCATCGGAACGAGGTGCAAGAAAAAGGAAAACTGTGTAGGAAGACGTGCCCGACAATCCTATCACATCAAAACATAGTTCCGACTGAGATAAGATGCGTTCACGTGGGAAAAACCCAAAAAACAGACTCGAAAATGGGATCGGAAATTAATATTGGCCAAACCGTTCGCCGGAATGACATACAGGAAGAAGGAAAAATATCCGCAGGAAGGGGTGGCACAGGGTTGTCATGTTAAACCGCAGTTCCGGTGGAAGTAGGACGGGTTCACATGCAAAAGACATCAAAAATACGCCCGAAAACTCATTTAAAAATTAATAAGTAAAAACCCAAAAGTCGAAAAAGGGTGGAGGAAAAAGGAAAAAGGTGGGGGAAGGCGCAGAGGACACGGCTGTCAAATCAAACTGGAATTCCGATGCAAACAGGGCAGGTTCACATGGAAAAATATTAAAAAAAACACGAAAAAGTCTTAAAAAACCGGAAAATTAATATTGGACAAACCGTGCATCGAAATGACTCGGAGTAAAAATGAAAAATATCAGAGAAAAAGTGATTGTCAGGGCTATGATGTCAGATCACGGTTTCGAAGCAAGAAAAGCGTGTTCACATGAAAAACCGGCTAATTTGCGCAAAATGCTTCAAAAATTAATAACTCAAAAACCGTGAACTGGAACGGGGGTAGGTTAAAAGGAAAAATTGTCAATTCAAAGGGAAGAACAGGGCTATAAGGTTAGATTGAAAGTCTGCTGAACGTAGGGTACGTTCACATGGCAGGACAGCAAAATTAGGGAATAAAGGAAAACTGCAAGGGAACAGCCCCAAGGGTGGGTGGAACATGAACTGTTGGGTGGGAAGGGACCCCATCAGGGTAACAGCAAGGCATGGCATAGATGCATTAGCAGGTTAAGGCATATGCAGAGGGGTATGCAATGTAGACGCGTAGGGACGCGTCCCCATACGTAAGACCTTAACAGATAGGGCTAACTGAGCAACAGGGATCTAGGACCACGCCACAAACCATCCACTAATGTCCCCACACTTAAAGCATGAACGTCACTGAGAAACAGAAGTTGTAGGGTTAGAAAAACTTGGCCCATGTTATTGGGGATCAAGGTTGAGTGTCGATGGCACGTCCTGTTGTCGGCTGCTGGAGGTACCAAGGCATATTCTCGGCACACGTCCGTCATGGCAGGGACCATGCGGCAGCACCCAGGAAGGTAGCTGGTTGAAGGAATCGCAGGAAATTCGTCGATGATGAGGGATATGACACTCAACTCACAGTCACTCAAATGGAATGAAAGAACTGTCACTCGCCCCATGACTAATATCACTCAAGGAAGAATGATTGAAACCCATATCTCGGACCCGGTTTAGAAATCGACAGGGGAATGGTGCAGAGGAAGTACGCCAGGATGCACAGTTGATGGTGCATGAGTGCGTCCAACCCATCTGGCATAAGTGCAAAAAGGAAGGCAAGGGAGCCTTACAGTGCAGTGTACAGAACATGATGATGTGTCTTGTGATAACGGCAGAGACCCATCCCGTGGGTGCATAGGGAAACGGAAGCATACCTTACTCCAAGTGTCGTAACGTCCCTCAATCTCACCTCTCGGTAATTGATTGAAGAAACTCCAGCCACACTCAGCCCACCCTCTGTCTCACGCTCTGTTGATAGATACAGGAGGGCAGCCTTTTCCTGAAACTCGTTGATGTAATCCTCACAGTCACTTGTGCAAAGGTTGTATGCCTTGTGCACATTTGATGGTGCAACTGTGCATCCCGCCATGTGCCGGCATACGGTGCGAGAAGGCCAGGAAGCCTTATGGTGCAGTGCACAAAAACAAATTGTGCTTTGTGCATTGAGAGGCCCATCCTGTGGGTGCAACACTTCATTCACACTACTCACCTCTCATTTGATTTGAAGGGAAAAGACTAGTCACTCGCCCCACCCTCTGTCTCACTCGTTGTTGATAGTTACAGAGGGCAACCCATACTCACTTCCCCATCCAGTTAGGATGAAAGCTCATGTCACTCGATTGTTTGTCGATGAAGATCGCGTCATTAGTTGCTGAAGAGGTGTACCCAGGGAGGTAGCCATCAAATCGAACATTGTGTTGGATAGGATATGTCATCTGCTAGAGGACAGTTAGACGCTCTGCAGAGAGACCCAGGACACAGCGCACCACGGGAGGTAGCTTCAGAATTGGATCCTGGAAAGATCAATTAATGAATCCACTTTCTGGGCTGCTGGGTGTTGCCACCTTTTCCACAGCCAGCTTCTCGCCTAAGGGTGTTTATCACCTTTTCTTGGAACGAGGCCTGCTATGACAGGGAATTGCTTCATTTTCTCCCATAACAGATTTGTTTTTCATGTTTTCCTTTTTTTTCCTTGTTTTTTTTTTCCCTTTTTTTTCTTGTTTTCCCCTATTCCCAAGGGTGTTTCCACCTTTTCTTGAAGAATAGGTCGGCATGACAGGGACCTAAGTCCTTTTCTCCCATGATCGATATGTATATTTTTTTCTTTTTTTTCTCTCTTTTTTTTTTCTCTTTGAATTAAACAAGGGAATGGTAGAAAGACCATGTATCAGAACCAACCTCGCCACTATCGCTGGTGGAAAATAGAGGATAAGAGATCATGGCTAGAAGGAAGGGTGGAGGGGACAGAGGGTTGTGTCCACCTTATCAGGAGTGGCTGAAGAACAGCTATCAGAAGTAGCATCATAAGAAGTACAGTGCCGCGCCAACGAGAGAAAGGATCAGGTGACCGTGATTGTCGAGATCCCCAAGGAGGGAAGTACTTCTTCAGGCGATATCCATTGATCAGGAAGGGATCATCAGAGGCATCAACGGTCTGCACTTGGACAGAGCCATTAGGGTTGACGGCAAGTACCTTATATGGGCCCATCCACCGCTGTTGGAGCTTACCAGGAAACTTGCCAAATTGAGAATCATAGGCTAGGACCAAATCACCTTCTTTAAACTCCTTGTGCTTGATGAAGCTGTCATGGTAAGCCTTGCGTCGAGCTTGCGTGGCTTCCATGCACTGTAGAGCCATCCTACGAATTTCGTCCAAACATTCCAGGTGCAAGAGACGGAGTTGTAGTGAATCATCGTCCCCCAAACGCTCTTTGATAGCCACTCTCAAAGAGGGTAATTCCAGTTCAACAGGGAAAACAGCTTCTGTACCATACACCAACTGGAAGGGTGTCTGTCCTGTTGCTGCTTTATGGGAGGTTCTATACGCCTAGAGGGCCTCTGTAAGTCGATCAACCCAATCACGACGATGTGCGGCAATCGTTCTTGTCAGAATCGAACAAAGGATGCGATTCGTGACTTCGACTTGGCCGTTGGCTCTGGGGTAATAAGGAGTGGACTTGCAATGGCGGATCTTATACAACTTTGTCAACTCTTCCATGACTTTGTTAAGGAAATGAGTGCCTCTGTCACTTACCAGCTCTAAGGGACTGCCAAAACGGGTGATGATATTCTCGTACATGAATAGGGCCACGCTGTTACCATCGTCCCGCTTTAGGGCTTTAGCTTCACACCACTTTGTGACATAATCCGTACATACGAGGATGCATCGGTTCTGCTTCCTTCTGGTGGGAGGATCGATTGGACCTAGAATTCAATGCCCCACTTCTCAAACGGCTTTAAGGGAAGGATAGGTTGCAGTGGCATGGCACTTGTTTTGGTGGGTTTCCCCATTCTCTGACAAGCATCACATCTTTTACAATAATCATAGGTATCTTTATGAATGGTAGGCCACCAATATCCTGCTAGCAGAGCCTTCCTGGCTATAGCTTCTCCTGCAAAGTGGCCTCCACATGGCTCGTCATGGCAAGCCTTCAGAACAATACCAATCTCATCTCCTGCAACACATCTTCGGAGCACTTCATCTTTGTCTTTCTTGTACAGTGCACCGCCTAACAGGGTGTAGGGGGTTGATTCTAGCATAAGCTTCTTCCTCTCCCGACTAGAAATACCAGGAGGGTACTATTGGGTTGCCAGTAGATTGGCAATGTCTGCATACCAGGGAGTTACAGTTTCTACCAGGAATAGGGAAGCATCAGGGAGGTCTGGATCATCTTGCTCCTTGTCTGCAGTTTGTGGGATACGCGACAGATGATCAACCAGAACATGGAAACGACCAGGCTTAGTAATCACCTCAAAGTCGAACTCCTGAAATAGAAGGAGCCATCTCATCATTCGTCCTTTCACATCAGCTTTGTTCATCAGGAAGGACAGGGCCTCGTGATCCACATAAAATTTAAAGTGGGTAGACATGAGGTAGTGGCAGAACTTTTCTAGGGCAAACACCATTGCCAAGCACTCCAGCTCTGTCACTATATAGTTCCGTTCCCTATCAGTGACTTTTCGGCTTGCGTAATAGATTGGTTGATCCAGCTTTGAGGAGCCCTTCTGGCAGAGAACTGTGCCTAAGCCTTCAATGGATGCATCAGTGTGTACATGAAACTCCTTCGTCGAATCAGGAGGTTGAAGAATGGGTGCCTCAATCAGACACTGCTTCAGAGTGGTGAAGGCTTTGTCACATTCTTCCGTCCAAGTAAACTCTACATCTTTCCTCAGAAGCTTGTGCAAGGAGGTTGCCTTTGTTGCAAAATGGGCTATGAACCTTCTGTAGTAACCCACATGGCCTAGGAATCCCCTCAACTATTTGAGGTTGGTGGGTGCTGTCAGAGCTGCGATCTTTTCAATCTTTGCAGGGTCTGTTGATATCCCTTGTGCAGAGACAAGGTGGCCCAATAGGACTCCAGGAGAGACCCCAAAGATGCATTTGTCGGGGTTGAGGGAAATCCCATACTCCTGGCATCGGTCAAAGCATTGTTCCAAATGTCCCCAGTGTTCACGGATCAAACTATAGACACAGAAGTCATCCAAATATACCTCAATAAAGTCGTGCAGATGATTTTGAAATGCGGCCATCATGACTCGCTGGAAAGTAGCAGGGGCATTGCAGAGCCCAAATGGCATCACTCGGTAAGCGTAGGTCCCCCATTCTGTGGTGAAGGTTGTTTTGGATTGGTCTTCTTCTGCGATTTGGACTTGGTTGTATCCACTAAATCCATCCAGAAGGGAATAAAGCTCATGTCCTGCCACTGTGTCCAACAGTTGGTCTGTGAAAGGAATAGGAAAGCGATCCTTCTTCGTCTTGGAATTAAGCTTTCGGAAGTCAACACATATTCGCAATTTGCCATTCTTCTTGGGTACAACCATGATGGGTGAAACCCATTCACTATTTGCCACTGGATAAATGAACTCGGCTTCCAGAAGCTTCAGCAGCTCTGCTTTCACCAATGTGGAATAATTCGGATTCATTCGCCTCTGTTGTTGCCGTACTGGCTTGGCATCAGGCTCCAAGTCAATATGATGCTGACATATTGTGGGATCAATCCCCTTTAGGTCTTTGTATGACCATGCAAACACGTCCAAATTCTGTTTCAACAAGTTGTACAAAGTTGATAACTCCTCTTCTGGGAGGCTGCTACCCACCTTCAAGTGGCGTTCAATGCCTTCTACATCCACAAAGGTTAACTGCCTTTCACCTTCTACTTCACGGATGAAGGTCCCGCGGACTGCTTCTGGGTACAGATCCGACTCCTTCAAAGGAGTGGTATCCTCTTTTGATGTCCCACTAGAACCAACTTCTTCTTTTGATGGAGACTTAGGTTGCTCCTTGAGATGTTGAAATGGGATTAGAGCCATTTCGGGTTTGGTTTCACGATTAATTACCTCTTGGCTTGAAGACTCCTCTTCTGAAGATGACACATCCAGGAACGTCACATAACAGGGACCCTCTGATGCCTATTGGGTTGGTGGGATTGGTGCTTGTTGGCACGGTGCATCATCATCATCTTTTCTTGGCAAAGATGGGTTAGGGCGGCAAGAGCCACTGCTGAAAGACGGCTTGTTCTTCTTAACCCATGTCTTATAAAGATTTTGCATATGAGAATATCCATTTACCAGACCAAATGGTACCATCACCATTCTGTCCCGTAGCATGAGCTCGTCTGCTTCTGATGCTTCTGGAACTTCTTCTTCATATATATCCTCTTCAGGTGGGATAGATTCTTCTGGCTCACTTTCATAACCTTCTTCTTCCATATCATATTCATCCTCTTCTGTCTCTGTCTCTGTCTCTGCTTCTGTCTCTATCTCTATCTCTGCTTTTGTCTCTGTCTTTGTCTCTGCTTTTGTCTCTGTAGGAGCTCTGTAAGAGAAGAATAGGTTCTTTGTTTCCTCTTCTGCCTCTGTCTCTGGCTCTGCTATGACCATGTAATAGGGAGAGCAGTATATCCATGCTTCTATCTCACTGTCAGAAGTGATTTCGAAAATCGTTTCTGATTCAGGCAGGAAGTATTCTCCCATTGATAATGGCTTTGCATCTTTTGGAAGTCAGCTTACAATATCCACTGTTAAGGAACGTGCCACTATTTTCTTGGGAAGGATCTGTTTGACAGCATCTTCATCTGCTGATGTTCCATCTGTAGCCTCATTAGGGGAGTCAGAAGATAATTCCAAGGAGGTGGATCCATGTCCTTTTTGAGAACCATATAGCTTCAGCACCACTTTGTTGGGTCCTCTACCCAAGGTCAAGGTTCCTTTGAACCAATCCGTCCTTGCTCTGGCTTCAAAAAGCCATGGTCTGCCCAGTAACAGAGGGTAGGATGTCCCATAAGAGTTTGGCTTCACCACCAGATAGGTTAGCCAATAATCTTTCCCAGCCACTGTAGTCTTCACATATGGGAGAATGCCCAAAGGCTTGATTCTACTCTGATCCGCCAGCCTGATGAGCCAGTGGGTTGGTTGCACACCTTGTAGGCCTAGATCCTTCATTGTCACATCCGTCATAATGTTCACTGATGAACCACCATCAATCACTGCATTTGCAATGAAGCAGCCTTCTATCCACACGCCAGTCTCTGGGGTACCCGGATCTAGGAAGGCGTTAGCCACATCCACTTCTTTTACAGGCTCTGGAGCTTTGTTAGACTTTGTTGCTGTTGAAGGAGCAATCCTTAATCCACGTCTTCTTGTCAGTATACTTTTGAACCGTTTTCGGCAACTGGGAGACAACATCAATAATTGTCGGAATGTAAGGTTTGGTTTAAAGGTATCTAAATCTCTAACCAGATCGTATTCCTTAATAGGATCCACTAGCTTCTCTAACCGGTTAGGGAATGTGGCAACACCCATTTTCATTTTCCCTCTTTCTTCCAACAAAGGTATCATGGGAACTTCGTCTGCCACTTGTGGCACTTCCTCCTCTTCTATCTCCTGGACCTCTAGTCCTGTCTCTGGAACTGTCTCTGTAACTCTCTGTGGCACTGTAGTGCTCTGTATGGCACTGTCAGGCTCTGTTCTGTTCTGTTCTTCTGGTGGAAGATTGAACTTCACTGTTCTGGCAGGAGGATTATTTTCTTTCTGGATAGGTGGTTCCTTCTTCTTTGCACGTGTGATGGCAGCAACTTCCAATTCCACTAAATTGGAGGTAGGCTCTTGGGCCCTTGCCGGACTATCAGTAACACTGTTTTTCACTAGGGCTGGACTTGGACAGTCTTTTACAGTGTGGCCTTCTCCTTTGCATCGACTGCATAAGGGCTTATAATCCACTGACCTTCTGGGATTTGGACAATTTGGTGAGATGTGTCCTTTTTCTCCACATCTGTAACACTCCACTTTTGATCTCTGACCACCGCCAGACTGTCTTCCTCTGTAACTTTGAGAGGGAAATCTTCTGGGTCCGAAATTAGGACCAAACTCTCTAGGCTTGGGTGCAATATCCTGTGTTGTCATTTTGGATTCCAGCAAGTTGAATCTTGCGTCTTCTTCCTTCCTTCTCCTATCATGCATCTCCTTCAAAGAGCAAATGTCCTCTATATGGTTCTTCCGCAAACAGTAGGAACAGAAGGCCCCAGGAATAGTTGGTTTTCGTGTACATTCAGTGGCTAAATGGCCTGCTTGATGACACTTACCACACCAAGTATTTGACTGCATCACATCTCTTCCTGCTCCTGCCACATTGGCTATGCTAGCGGTATTCACTTTCAGCGTCTGTAGCTGCTCTGTAATCACATCCATCAACTCCTTTTTGATGTTTGCAACTGAGTTGGATAAGTAATCCTTCAAGCTTTCTCCTCCGGAGGTACTGGTAGTAGGGTTTTGAGGAGTCTCTGTAATCATTGCATAAACAGGTTGGGCTGGTGCAGAGGGATCTCTGTTCTGATTCTGATTCAGAGCTCCTGTTTGAACTGTTGGCTATTGGCTCCAGTTGGTAGGGTTCCACTGTTGCTGATTTGGAATTGGGGAAATTGGTTGGGACCATTGTTGTTGTGGTTGAACTATCATTTGAGGCATTGATTGTGGCCACTGTGGATTTGATGCATTGTACTGTGATACTGGGGGCATCTGTTGGTAGGGGTAGGGGACAGTCCCTGGGACTGCATTTGGTGGGTACATCATTCCTGGCATCAGAGGAGGTAGGACTCCTCTTCCTGGATTCATCGCCAATCTAGCTTCCACTTCATTGTACAGTCTTGCACCTTCTGTTGCAGCTTGCAGAGTGGCTGGTCTTTGCAGCTCCACAAACTTACGGACTTCTGGTTGTAATCCTCTGAGAAACACCCCCTTCTGAATGCCATCATCTAGATTATGGTTAGTCCATCTCTTCAGGATGGATTCCATTCGTGACACATAAGCTTCCACTCTTTCTCCAGAGGACTGACTTAGGTTCAGAAATTCCTCTCACATCTGCTCTTCAAAACCTTCACGCCTGAATTTAGTGAGGAAGGCCAACTTCAGGTCATCCCATGTGCCAAAAGTTCCTGCTGCTTGTCTCTCATACCACTTAAAAACCGCGCCCTTGAAAGTGGCGGGGAATATTGCTAACCAATGCTCAGGGGTTCTGGAATTGTTAGCCACACATGCTACCATAAACTCTACTACATGAAGATCGGGGTCTTCATTGTACTCTCCCTTAAAAACTGGCAATGGAACTACATTCACTGGCCTATCATCAATATTTCCAGGACGGATCTGGCTAGTGGACCTCCAGCAGGAGGAGGAAGGGCTTGATGTGCCATTGGGACTTCTGTAAAGAGTTCCGCAAGGGCGTCAAAGGCGGCTTCTGCTGCGAGCTCATTCTCAGCTTTGATTTTTGCTTTCTCTCTTCTCACGTACCTCTGGACTCGTTCTAATACTTGCCTCTTTATTGTGTCATTCATCAGGGGGTTGGCTCCACTAAGTTGTTAGTGCTCCACAGAGGGTTAACAGAAGGCTTCAGTCTCTGGAGGACTCTCTTGCCAACATTTCTTCTACTTCTTCCTTTTCAATGTCTCTGAATTCTGCTTTCATGCCACTACACAGAGGAAGGTATTCGGTTCTGAAGGTGTCAAAATGCATACGTCTGAGCATTGTGGTGGTGCCATCATCATAGTAATGCCAGCTTCTGATGGTTTCAACAGTGTAGGTTGTGAAAAACACTCTGTATACCAACTTCCAGTGGGTTGCTAATTGAACAAACAGAAGATTATCAATACACCAAGCATCCCATGTATCTTGCTGTTGAGCATCCACGAACAAATTCCAACTCTTTTCCTTCTTGTCTCTGTGAACCTCCACAGACCAAGACTCCTGAAGCTTCTTCACAATCTCCCACTTGATGATGTCTGGAAACTTCTCAATGAATGCCAAATCTTCCATGTATGGTCATTCTCTCTGTTTCTGCTCTTCAGTTTGTCCCCAAACAGTTTGCCACCAAGATGCAAGTTTCTGTTGCTTCAACAGGAAGAGGAAACTGTCCACCACATAGAGCATGCATCATGATCGTGATGTGTTTCCACCATTGTGGGATGAACTTCTTGTGGAAAGTGGCTCTGATTATGAGAAATTCCAACTCTTCAATGGAAGAAGGAACTTTACAAACATCCATTGAATTCTTCTCTTCTTGGCAATGCCATTTCCTTCATTTTCAGCCTCTTCTGGTGCTTGTTGATGGCAAGCTTTCCCGGCTGCGCACCAAAAACATGGAGCCCCAAGAGGAACACTAAGGAAAAGGGAATTCTCTTGCAAGAAAATCTATCTTGTAACATCAACAAGCTTGTTTATTATGTTTCATATTATCACAATGAAGAAAAGAACACCATGCACAACAAATCTTCATACAGCATCATGTAAATCTCCCACGGATTTGATAGAATCAACCATATTCTTCAATATCTTCACAAAATCCATCAATAGAACAAAGAAAGCAAAGGAATACACCATCTTTGAATGGAAATAAATCACATAGTATTCATCTTCAATATCTTCATAGTCTTCTCTCTCAATCTCTCATATACAATCACTCTGTTTTTGTAGAATTGGCTATCTTTGACTCTCTCTCTCTCTCTCTCCATCAATAATACATCATTTCCTCACTACAATCTCTCAAAAATCACTCTCAATAATCATTCTTAGGTCGTGGATACCCCTCCCAAGAGGTATGTCTGATATGAAGAGTCACCAGAGCCACTATAGTGTTCTTTCATAGCTCACTACTGTCACTTCACTCCAGTCTTCACTTGAGTCTTCAGCAGCTACTTCTTTTACTTCTTTCAGCTCTTTTGCACTTGTGTTCACCTCTTTCCAAGGCTAGAAAACTTTCCCAAGCTACACATACATTCTACAGAACACATACAGAAGCATACAGAACAGTCTACAGAACAGTACCAGAACAGCTACAGTACAGAACAGAACAGAGACAGAAGCTCTACAGAAGACCTACAGAAGGTTACAGAAGGGCATCAAAACCTCATAACTCATACTCAAACCATTACAAACTCTCACAAACCATTCAATAAGCTTTCACAAGATCTCAATATTTACCAATCAATACTCCATCCCTCCTTACAGAAGACAATCAGAACAAAACAGAACAAAACAGAAGCTATACAGAAGGTATACAGAACCAATCAGAACCTATCAGAACATCACAGGACCTCATATCTCCACTGATAAACATCATAAACTTCCAAAACACAATCAATATCATTCAAAACACTCTCAAACCACTTCCAAACCAATCAATCATCTCATAAAATCAACCATTCAGCTCTCAAAAAAAACAAAAATCAGCCAAAAAAAACAAGTCATTTCAACACTCAACAAGTATTGCCTATGTTCATATTCTTGATGACAAATGGAAGAAACTTTACCCTAAAGCAATGAAGTGTGTTTTCATTAGATACTCACAAGAAAGAAAGGCATATAAGTGCATTGTTCTGACTACATGATAGATATTTCTCAACCATCATGATGTCATATTTAATGAGCTAGCATCTTGGTATGGTGCTAAGTTGGCTGAAGTATATGATGACACTTCAGAGGGCACGTATGCTGAAATAGGATAGCAAGACACTTCTTCTATCAGTGGACCTATTTAATACGCATCTAGAAGTGTAAGTCCTTGGACTAGATCACAGGTAGTCTATGCAGCCATGGGTCTCCATCCCATTGACATGGACACATCAGTGAGGGGGAGAGATACAAGAAAAGAGAAGGTTTTTGATATTGTTACAGGTCCATTGACTTCAGGATATGACTCTAGTGTGTCTTGTAGCGAGTTTGATATACCTGTAATGGTTATACCTAGAGTTGAACGGAGATATGTACCACCTCATGAGAGAGCACAATCTTTTTCACCTTCATTGTAGAGATCGTAGAGAGAAAGGAAGACTATGGATAGGCTTACCTACAATGGATACTTAGTGAGACATTATGAAAACATGACAGGAGTGTTGAAATACAAAGAGCCTACATTTTTTGCAAAAGTAGTTATAAGGATGAGAATTGAGTGCAAGCCTATGGATGATGAATATGAGGCCTTGCTGAAAAATAGAACATGGGATTTGGTTGAGTTGCCTGAGGGAAATGTGCCTATTGGATGCAAGTGGGTATATAAAGTAAAATATAAGTCAGATTCACTAGAGAGGTACAAAGCCAAATTGGTAGTGAAAGGATATGCCCAGTAGCATGGGATCAATTATGAGGAAACCTTTAGTCTAGTTGCTAAGATGGCAACTGTATGGAGACTGTTATAGTATTGATTGCAACCAAAGGTTGGAATCTTTATCAAATGGACGTTCAAAATACTTTCTTAAATGGTGATTCAGAAGAAGAGGTTTATATGGATCAACTAGAGGGTTGTGTATATCTCAACTATTTGTGTATGTATGTAGACTGAAGAAAGCATTGCATGGCTTAAAACAAGCTCTACGAGCCTGGAATGCTAGGATTACTTCCTACTTGCAAACACTTGGATTTCAACTGCTAGAATATCAAGCTCCCGTTACTCTTCAGTTAGTCTATCTTTATGTGTGTGACCGACGCTAGCTGAATACAACTATACATGTGTGTGGCATTCAATAAGTCAGTGTAGTCAGCGACTTAATCATGGTTAGTCTTGGTTAGTCATACCTATGTGTGTAAGTCTCTTTTAGTTAGTATGATAAAAGAATAATGGAAGAAGAATAACAATGAGCTGAGGCTCATCTTCCGCTCCACTGTGTCTCTCCCTCTCTTCCAACATGTTATCAAAGCTTGAACGCCTGAAGCCTGAAGGCTTGGCAGTGGTTATTTGACATCAAGACATCAAATTTAAAGGAAATGTCATCAAAGGAGACTGTGCCTGCAACTCGTCTTTTTGCAAAAGCTATATCTTGCTAAAAAAAATGGTTTTTGGAGAAATGGCATGTGATTCTTGACCGTTTCAACATGGTCTACAACTTTGTGAACGAACATTTTTTCAAATTCCTCATAGATTTTGAGATATTTAGCACAAACCTATGCAGACTGGGTGTTTACTGCAGTAAACAGCAGATGAAGAATTTTTTCGTTGGCAGAGGTTATTGGGACTTATGTATAGGTGATGAGGCTGAACCTAAAATACATCAAAGGAATCTAACAAATGATCAAAAAAGGGCTCATAAGCTATGGACTAAGAGAGCATGCAAGGTGTTACATTGGTTTTCCTTATGTATATCAAATGCTATGGTTATACAGATTATTGGATGTAGTTCTCCAAAGGATGCATGGGACATACTCATGAAGAATTATGGAAATGTAACACATGCAAGAAAGATTCTGCTGAAGCAATAGTTCAATAACATGTCTAGGAATGACAAAAGCATTCAGGCCTACACTACAAAGATCAAGAACATAGCGAATCAGCTTGCCACCATTGGATCTTCAGTGTCTGAGGATGATATGATTGCAGTGACATTGAATGGACTTGGCAAAGAGTATAAAGCATTTGATACATCTATTTCTATGAGTTACAGGCTCTAGTACATCTCAAAGCAAAGACATTGTTCTTTACTCTAGCCAACATGGTAG
This sequence comes from Lygodium microphyllum, assembly GCF_053477565.2. NCBI lineage: Eukaryota > Viridiplantae > Streptophyta > Polypodiopsida > Schizaeales > Lygodiaceae > Lygodium > Lygodium microphyllum. The sequence continues at coordinate 46,801,551 of NC_141156.1, forward strand.
AGGCGGCAGAGGCCGTGGCTCTTTTCGAGGTCGAGGAGACACTCGAAATGCTTATGGATAGCATCAATAGAATGCCTGGCATGGCACAAATACATAGGGCCAACATGGATCTAGCGGCTTTAGAGGTAGGGGGAGATCATCCCATGGTAGAGCTGGTGAATTTGATTCATGGCAGTCAAATGATTAGTCAAACAGAGATAACAACTGTCACTACTGTGGCAGATATGGACACATTACAAAGGATTGTTACAAGAAGTAGGGAGATATGAAGGCAAAGGGCAAACAACATGGGCACTACGCATCTTCTAGCGGTGCTCATGATGAGTAGGTTGACTGATTGTTTGCCATGTAGCATGTGTCTAAGAATGTATCTAGGCAGAACAGAGATGAGAGATGGTATATTGATTCAGGAGCTTTAAATCATATGACACCCCATGGAGAATGTTTTGGTGAGATGGTTGGAGGTTCATATGGTTATGTGTGTTTTGGGATGACACCCAACATGACATTCAACACACAAAACCATATTGGAGAACATGGGAATTTCCCATAAGTTTGGGACACGTGGTCAAATCTTTGGATTTGTCATAACTTGAACAATATGACTCCAAATCGAGCACTCTATAGCTCAATAGTGTAAGAGAGAGGACAAGAGAGAGAGAAAGAAGAGAGAGAGGGATTGCAGAAGAGAGAGAAGAGGTGCAGAAAGAGAGAGAAAGACTATAGAGAGGAGAGAAGGAGAGGGAAAGAGGGTGACAAGGAGAGAGAAAGACTAGGAGTAGAGAGAGAAAGAAGGAAAGAGGAGAGAAAAATGGGTGGCAGCCACCATGGAAGGACAGGAGAGAAGGTGAAAGGACAAATGTATATTCATAAATTAGTCCCATGCCAATGTCCTTCACACCTTTTATACCTAGGTCAATGTGACACTAGGTATTTCCCTCCATTACAATCCATCCTTGATTGGATGTTTTTGTCCCCAAAAACAAAGAAATGAGGAACTTATAACATGGGTTAGAAAATTGTAATGGAGAGGTTATGAGACTCTGTGTAGGTGTAAAAAGATATTACAATCTCCAAATCTTCATATGGGAGGTTATGTATATGGTTGCAAGCACACTATCAGATGCATACAACAATGTGGAGCCATAGGATGATGCCTTGATGAATTCTTCTTCAATCATGAACTACAACTTGATAGAATAACCATGTTGTCCGTGTAGACCCTGCTGTACAAAAACTTCCATAAGTCTGGGTAGGTTGAACCAAACCAAGCGTTTAATAGCTCTTTAGAAATCTCTTCTAGTGTACTATCAACTCATGCAAGTGATACATCTCTATAAGCAATTTAGAATTTTAAAGAGCTCAAAATAGAGAGATGGCAGGAAGCAAACTGTAGTGAAATAGGGCACTTAACTTGCATCCTTTGCATTTGAAAGATCATCATGAAGATATGAGGATTAGCCATAGATTCTTACTAACCTACATAGAGTTTTTAACACCCTTTTGTCCACCTGGATCAAAGGGAAAAGTGACATCATTGCCATGCATCAAATCATTGTCCTCCAAGACATAGATATCATCATCCATAAAATCATATGTATGTGCTCCTTGCATCGAATCATTGTCCTCCAAGACATAGATGTCATCATCCATCAAATCATATGTATGTGCTCCTTGCATCGAATCATTGTCCTCCAAGACATAGATGTCATCATCCATCAAATCATATGTATGTGCTCCTTGGGCCACCAAATCATAAGCAACTGAACCAAATACTACATGATATGCATGACCTTCCTCATGTTGACGATCTTCCTCATGTTGGTCATGATCTTGATGATCCACTATGTCATCCGCTTGTTCGTCTTCCTCTTCATTGTTCTCGTCATCCAGAAACTCTAAAACAATTGCTAGTTTAGCATTCCTTTTCCTGCATGTATCCTTGTGATTGGAGGACATAGGCTCAGCACAACGGTAGCATAGCCCTTGAGCATGCAATCTTCTTATGTCAGCATGGGTGAGAATCTTTCCTCGAGTAACATCATGCTACCCCCCAACATCATATGCATGCTGCTTGTGATCATATGCACCACACTGCTCGTAATAGGGTGGCTGTCCACACTCACTCCTGCACAATTCGATAAATGATTGCATAAAGTCCCCTTGAACTTCTGCATTAGTCCTGGCAATTAGATCAATCAGCATGTTCTTGTGTTGTACGTGATCTAGGACTTCTCGCAAAACAATATTGTCATAGAGGTTTACAAGAGCCTCCACAATACATTGTTGTACCCACTGAGGGGTATTAAGTGTTGACTGTTGTACAAGTACATGCTCAGCCAAAATAACATCTACTATTTCTGCAGAGCCATCATTGTATCATCAAATATCATGAGCGCATGTGCCAATGCAACCATCATATCAACCATTCCAGCATCAAGCTTGCTGAACATAATTTTCTCTATGGTACTTTTGATGACCTTTCCATATGCACATTGGTGCCCATGAGAGTAAGCATGAACATCATACATATAGGCATGGTGCTACCCAAAACCGGATGATGGCTGCTGTTCGTGCATGGATTGAAGCCCATATGGGGGCCCTGTGCTCTCTGCATGCATTCCATACAATCCAAAATTACCAGCAATAAGTGATGCATGGTTGTCATTCACACCTGACATAACCATATTGCTGTAACAAGGTGCTCCTGGAGCATTGTAATAGCCATAATGGTCTAGATACCCTACATGCATTTCCAATCCATCTGGCAGCATATTCCTACCTATATATGACATTCCTTTCTACACAAAGGCAGCCTGGCTATTACAGCCACTACTCCAGCATACATGCTTCTGCCCATGATTCTCCATATCTTGTATCTACTCCAGCATTAAGCCAAGTTGGTCCTGGGGTGCTTCTCTTCACTGTGTGATCTAATCTCGGAATCCTGATGGGGAAACCTTTGGAATTGAGGAGAAGGATGGAACCTTAAAATAGTCAACAAGATGTCCACCTGATAATCTTGATCATGGAGTTGAAGCATCCAAGGTGGAGCTACTCAGGGCAATGGA